>NC_143484.1:36100515-36364294 GCF_027475165.1 Benincasa hispida | reverse complement strand
AATTAACGAATATTGATTAATTTGGTTAATGAATTTAGCCAATTAATCTCATATCGTTGGAGCTTCTGAACTAAAGTCCACCAAGTCCCCTCGCTGGTTCACTAGAGGATATTAAAAGGGATCATTTGAATTGTTCAAATTAATTTGAGGAAACTATATATTAATGTGGTTAATATATGATTAATTATGGATATGATCTATCATTAAATTGGAAAGTAATATTTGAATAAGATTCAAATTAATTAATTAAAGTTAATTAGATTAAAAAAGAATTAATTAATAGAGAGGTTTTGAACATATAATGGGATGTATATGATAATTAAATATATACATTAAATTTGGTTTAATGTATAAATAATTATTTAATTATTGTGCAAAGTAAATAAGTGTTATTTAATTGGGCTAATTAATTTAATAGGTGTTATTTAATTAAATGGGCTAATCAATTAAATAAGTATTATTTAATTAATTATGGAAAAGGAAAATATTAGGAAAATAACTTAACCCTTCTTTATATAAGGACCTCCTTATGGCCCTTTGGGAATACACTGAAACACACAATACCATAGTGTTATTGTGCAGAATTTTTTCCTAAGCCATAAAGAAAATCATTTCTATTCTCTAAAACCCTTTTCTCCTCCCGGTCTCCCAATAGTTGGATACCACGTACCCCTCTATTGGAATCCCAGAGAATAATGAGGTTACTCTCATGGTAGTGTTCGAGATTGTTCAAGAAATTGTTCGTGATCAAGATCGTTGGAGATCCGTTTGTTGGAACTAGGAGAAGATTGTTCATAACACTTGGGAATCTACAAAGGTAAGAATCGTTCTAATCTTTTCCCTAATGCATGATAATTTACATGTTTTTATTATGTTTTAATTCAATGCTTATGTTTATGTAAAAGTTAGATTTCCGGATGCAAGATATTCTAATAAAATTCTTCCAATGCGGGATTTGATCCCTTTTTATGCATAACCCCAGAACGAGTTAGGTAGAGAGGCACAACTCATCATTGACTGAACCATGTATAACAGGGTTCTATTTCTCCTTTCAGATACACTATTCTATTGAGGTGTACCTAGTTCTGAGAGTTATGATGTGATTCAATTTTCTATCAAATAGTTTTGAAATCCCATATCCATATACTCTTCACCTTGATCAGATCGAAATGTTTTGATCTTTTTACCTAATAAATTCTCAACTTCAGTCTTGTACTCCTTGAACTTTTCAAGTGTATCAGACTTATGTTGCATTAGGTAAACATACCCATATCTTGAATAATCATTTGTAAATATGATGAAGTATTTAAACCCTCCTTTTGCCTTAACATTCATCGGACCACAAATGTATGAATGCATAAGTTCCAAGGGTTCTTTGGCTCTGTGACCTTTTCGAGTAAAATGTCGTTTTGTCATTTTACATTCTAGACAAAATTCACATATAGGAAAAGAATTTTCTTCTAATTCTTTTAAAAGTCCATGCTTGACCAATCTCTCAATCATATTGAGATTTATGTGACACAATCTTAGATGCCAAAGATGGGCATTTCTTTTTTTAGAAACTTTAAGTCTTTTGTTTTATGTGATTGCAGTGTTGAATATCTCAACGTTATGGACATTTTAGATTCTAACAGTCTTAACACATATAAGTTGTTTTCGTTTATTGCTGAACAAATGTTAATACCATTCTTTGAGACAAACGCTTTATCGTAAATAAATGATATATTATAATTATGTTCTAATAAACAAAATAAAGATATAAAATTCCTCTTGAAATGAGGAACGAAATAAACATTGTCTAACAATATAAATTTGAAATAAAAAAAACAACTTCAAGCTTCTAACTGCAACCGTGGAGATGACTTGCCCCATTCCAACCCGGAGAGGTCTCTAGCCACTAGCTGCTGCCAGGAACTAATTTCTTGTAATGAAGTACAAACATAGTTAGTGGGTTCTGAATCAAGTATCTTGGCGAAATCGTAATGTTCCACTAAACAAGTAAATTGTATTTACCTTCTTTCTCCATCTTCTTTGCAGCCAAGTACTTGAAACGGTTAGGTTTCCAGTGCCCATCCCGGTTGCAATAAGAATAGGTTCCCTTTCCAACTTTGACCTTTTTGGGCAGCAATATATAGGGTAGCTTTATTCTTCCCTTTACCACCTTTCTTCTTCTTCCACTTCTTAGAGCCAGAGGAAGGAGGCGCCGAATTAATCCCAGAGATAGAACCCCTATGGAAAATTTTCAAGGAACTGGCAACATTTGCCTCCCCGTGTTGTCCTTTGAATTTCATCAAGGACTCGTAAGTCTGCAGCTCGTTGAGAAGGGTGGTAAGATTGTATTCTATTTTGTTCATGATGGCATTGCTTCGGAACTAAAGGTAACTCTTTGGAAGAGTTTCCAGAATAAATCTTACCTGGTTGGACTCGTCTATGATAGCTCTGTTCATCTCAGCCACGTGAACCATCATACTAAGGGCATGCTCTCTAATAGACGACCCCTCATTCATTCGAGCGTTGAAGATGTACTTAAGAGCATAATGCTTGAGATGTGAGGTCGGTTGCCCAAGCTGTTGGGGTTGATGCCCTAAATCTTGTAGGGTTCTTAGTTTGTAAACACTTGTATGAACAAACATTATGTGATTTATAATATATGATATTTTATTCACTTCTGTCTATGAAATATATGGTATTTTAGTTGCATTAACCACAAATCAATAAACTAAGATCCATGGTTATCATTGTAACTTAAACATGTATGTGGAGACATACAAGTGGATCGTGTTTAAGTGATAACCTAAATGGTCTATAGTATATGGATAAGGCTGGGTATCTGATCCTGATGACACTACGACTACGACCCACTTTGTAGGTGTTACAAATGTTGTAAAATGCTACAAATGATCTTATCCCGATCATTCATGTATTAGACATGCGAGTGAGGATATTGGTGACGGAAATTTGGAAGTTGATTTTACTCGACAACTAAATTCCCTTGGACTCGGTATGCGATGCATGTTCCTAACATATGCGTTGATAGTCATGCGTCGATGGTCATGCATTGGACTGATAATGCGTTAATGAATGTATGTGATGACCATGCGTCCTGCCACAAATTTTCTTGCGCTGGAACCAAGTATAATTCCAACGCAAGTTTCTCGGGTAATCTGAGGTCGAACACAGGGACTTGTAGCTATATGTATGCGGTGATGTGCATGTGGCGGTATAAATAAAAGAATGGAGGGGATGTTGCTAAGTTAATCCTACTCCTACTCCTATCTAACAGACAATGCAATGAGAATATGCACGAAAGGTAGAGATGCAACAAACCTTGACTTGAAATAAATGTATGGGTAAATAGATAAAATACAGAGATGATTTCATTGCAACCCTTAAGAGTAACTGCAAAGGCAACCCTAGTCAACGCAAGCCAATGCGATCATGCTACACTCATGCATAGCAAATCATTTTCCAATGCAAATGCGGTGCTCCTAAGTCTAGGACGCATGTGTTGAATGCAAAAGTGTCCATAGAGCTTATTCCTAAGTCTCTACTCTTTTCCTATGCGATGATGCAAAATGCACACAACGCTGCAGTGACTGCACTCAATTGTATCCTATCTCTAGGATGCATGCGATGGGTTAATAGCAAACAGTGCTTATTCCTAAGCTTCTATCTCTTGTATTATGTGTTCTAATCTGACTCTCCCAACCCTAAATTCTGACCTGACCTTCCCAAGCCTAGATCCTGTCCTTAGACTACCCTCCCGAGTATCCCTAATGGACAAATGAAGCATATATAATACAAAACAATCGCATGAACTTGGTTGGCGCAAGATTGTTACTATCCCTAGTGAACAACGCATACATTGCTTAACGCGTCCAACCTCTTACCCTTCTGGGCAATTGATTGTTGCTGACTTTACTTATAGACAAGCAATGTGTTAGCCTATAGACATGCGTTGTAGCAACTTCACACTAAACAAATAAGGTTACTCACACACTCACACAACGCACACTTCTCGATGGGTTGCTACATGCTTCATATCTCTAATCCACATGACTAAATATGCAATACCCAAGCAATCCCACTAAGTGTTTCAATGAAAGTAAAGATACTAAGCAAGAAGATAGAGATGGAGTTGAAGGAAACAGATAAGTGCATTGAAAACAAATTGTATTAATCCCTTAAGCATAAAATGTCATACAGTACAATGTAAGAAAAGAAAGGGAAATAGAATAACTGGCTAGAAGCAAAGGCTTGCTTCCAGTGAGTGTGCGTCAAGGATGCCGGTGGTGCCATGGATGGGCGAAGAAGCTGACTCTCTCGAGATCTAGCTCCGATCGTCACTCGAAATGGATGAAGGAGGTGAAGAACTCTCATCCAACTTCTCACGCAGTTTGTCTGGATCGCGGGGAAAATCCCCTGAATGAGGGATAATCTCTGGATTATTTGAAGTTATGCTCATTGACTTCTATTTATAGAGCTTGGATCACCGACAACATTAATTGGACTGCTCTGAGTCTAACATTCGGCGTGTTAGTGCTTTTCTGAACCTCTGCCACTAACGGCGTGGTAGGTGAAATGTCAACATCAATTTTGGATTTTCTCGAGGTAAATGCATTGATGCGTTCATTTCACCTACCTTGCATTGATCCATTAGTTTGCGTTGTCGCTTAGCCGCAATCATTAAATGGCCGCATTTGCTTAATACCGCAACTCTACATGATGACCGCAATCGCTTGACGAGCGCAACTCCCATGCGATAGACGCATACGACTGATTATCGCAACATCCATGCGTTAATTGATGCGTTTGCCTTTGCGATGGAGTGTTTCTCCGCATGCGGTCGTCCGGTTTCTACGTTTGAGTTCATTTCTTGTATTAGCTACAAAATATAGAACATTGAATGCATAGTTAACGCAAAATAACGGGTTAGCTGAGATTCGTCATGCTGATCGACACAAACTCATATTCTTGTGAATTCCTATCATGATTGATGCATATTCTGCCTAACAACCTTCATAATTCTAAGTAAAAGGCCAAAGATGACATGCATTTTTGCATGTCATCAGATATTCTATACAAAGGAGTTTGTATAAGACTGGACCACAAAATGTTTAGTCTCGTTATATAACACCATTCATAATAGAGACTTTCATTTCGCTAGGATGACCATAGGTAACATGACTTTAATCCTGAGTGAGTTGTGAACTCCTGCCTATAAGAGAGGTCCTTTGATTTGCATGGGTGAGAGTGGCCAGATCGCCGATTCGACAAACCTATCATTTTGGGAACTCGTCTGATTGGGGAGCTGGGAACTTAGATACAAAAGAAGGAATTCACTCTTTCCCTGAAGCAGGGGTAAGTAGATAAATTGCTTCTTTAAGGGCTAATACCGGGTCTTGAAGAATGTGGCACCACACTCTCTCTTGGCCTGATAGGGATTTAGTCATAGTAGGACTATGATCTATTGTTCATTAGAGGGATCAGTGGTACTTAAGGAGTTAGATGTAACTACATTGGCAAAACGGTAGTTTAGCTCAGCTGTACTTACGAGCGATTTGTGAAGGGTCATCGTACTGTTGATTGGTTATATCCAATAAATATAGAAATATATCTGTAGTGCGAAGAGTGCAACTGTCGGTCTTTAGTAGAGTGCCCGACAGTTAATGGATGGTGGATAATACGATAAAAAAGTTTAATCAGTTATTCACATACCGTTGGAGCTTCAAGCTACAGGTCCATAAGGTCCCATTGGTAGCTCAATGGATTTAAGTTGAGAATGAGTTTTTAGGTTAATTTGAAATATTCAAATTAATAAGAGGGAATTTGATTATATATGATATAATTAAATTAATTCAATTATATATGATATAATTAATATAATGTATTTGATACATTATTATTTGATTGGAGGAATTAATATTTGAATATGATTCAAATATATTTTCTATTAATAAGATTCATTGTTATTAAATTTAATATAAATATGATTTATATTAAATACCATAAAATAGAGAAAAAGAACTATGGTTTATATATTATATATGATGCAATATTAAAACTATAGGCTATAAATATAATATGATAAGTTAGTTATCATATTTATTTTTAATTATTAATTATTTGATAATTAAATATTTTTCCTCCATAACCACCCCTTAGCGGGAAGTTATTTAGTTTTTGTGGCAAAAATGGATAGCGGGAAGTTATTTAGTTTTTGTAGCAAAAACGGATAAATGAAATTTGATTTAACAATTCCAAGGATAGACGAGTGTAAGCGATCGAGTAACTAAACGATTACTTGAGAGACTAAATGATCGAGTAACATTGTCTATGCAATAGACTTCGTCGACTACACAACTGCATTATTTTCTTCTCGATCGTTTTCCTCCTCCACACCAAAATTTCCCTTCAACCAAAATTAGATAGAGCCGACCGCTCCTGGATTCTCACACCGAGAATACCAAGGTCATCAAGTGGTAGTGTTCTGTTTGGTTCAAGGATCGAGTTTTTGTTTGCTGCTTATTCGAGGAGTGTTTGAGTTGTTCGACGCGTTCGTGAACGAGTTCGTTCGAGGGATTACTTGAAGAATAGTTCTTCAAAGGTATAGTCTCTTAATTCTTTGTTTGTTTATTCAAAAGCATGCTGTAATTTAGATTTATGCATAATCTATTATGTATGACTGTAAATGTACGCATTCAATCGAAATGGTATTTCGATGATCCACTTCCACTCAAAGGTTCTCTGTAAATAGAGTTCATTCAATTGGTATCACAGCCAGGTTGTGTTCTAATTTCCAAATTCCATTTTCTATATTGAATTTCGTTTACAGTTTGGTGGGTTTTAAGTATCTGCAATGCATTTAAATGTTAACTGTTTGTGGATGTTGTTGATGGATATTTCGAGATAGTTGTCTCTGTTTAATGCTTTCGTTTTACTTTTACAAAAGTTAATTGTAAAGGCCTCTACTTTTTTGGGCATAATTACTTGCAATCGAGTTTGTATTCATTTGTGTTTTTAAGTCGTTCGTGAAGAAGCTTCAGACACAAGAGTTGCATTTTTCTTCGATGGAGAAGACAAAATGGTGGTTGCATCGTGTAAGCTCAAACTAGACGATCATTTAGATTTGGCTATGTGTTCATGTAGAATTGTTTTACTTAATTGTGTAGTATAAACAATCACATAGCTAATGCTACGCGATCGTGTAAAGTGTTTACTCGATCGTGTTGCGTTGGCTGCATGATCGCTTAGACGATCGAGTGTAAACTATCGCATAGTATTTGATACTCGACGCAAGGCATGCACGCTAAACGATCGTGTAGGCTATCATGCTCATCGCATAGTCAGTAGCTACAAAATCACATGATATACGATACTCGCCACTTGCTACTCGATCGTGTAGGCTATCATGCTCATCGCATAGTCGTTAGCTACACGATTGCATGACATGCATTACTCGACGCACGTTGCACGATCACATGGACTTTCATGCTCATCATATAGTCCTAAGCTATGCAATCATTTATATTCGACGTGCGTTACTCAACGGTCAGAAAGATTTGCTACACGATCAAGTGACAAGGCTTTAAGGTGGGCGGTTCAAGACCCAGTTCACCTATTCGAACTGGTTGACTCAAACTTTTGTAATAGTTTAGCATTTGTTTTTCGATTTTGAGATCAACTATCCTGATCCATCAACTTTTATTAAATTTTCATGTGATGTATGTTTATTTTATATGCCATAATGTATGTCATATAGTTTTAAAACCCACCTTAGGTTATGCATTTTATTCATGCATCATTTTTATATTATAAGAGTTATAATATATTAGTATGCATGATTAAATTACTTAAAGCATGCTCATGCATCATACAATATAAATGTTATAATATAAGGTTGTATGTTAGCATGGAATGTATGCTTAGTTCATTACTTGGGTTATATAAAAGTTATATATTAGTAATGAGTGAACATTGCATGAAGCATGACACTTAGGTTTATTTATAAATGTTATAAATACCTTTTGTATATCTTGCTAGCAATGTGAATAGTTTTAATTGTTTCATTTTTTATAAGAGTTATAATTAATGAAATTAGAATTAAAATCAATAATAAAGAGTTGCATGCAAACCTTAGGCTTTAATCATGTTTTAAAAGTGTTTTAAAATTTGATTTTGATAGACCTAAGATCACTTTTTTAATAAGATTAGAAACCTAAGTTTAATCTTTTAATTCGGTTTAATAGGATTAAATTGACTAATAAAAGATTTAATATGTAACAAATGTATCTATAAGGGACCTTTTGGCTAAGGCTGGTTCTGGCTAGGCTGGGGTATGTAAGTCGATGGAAATGTCGTACCCCTATCTGGGAACCTACCTGAAAAGGTGAATTAGATAGATTTGTTATATGCATGCAAATTTGATGAAAGTCTGTTAAAGTGTTTAATGAGACTTGAATTAAACTTGTTTAATCATCAAAAGCAAGTGTTGTTTTTTAGCAAATTAAACAAACCACTTAGTTAAAATCAGTAGCCGGATTGTCTAAGTTAACGAATCCTTAGGTTGAACATTCAGTGGGAGGTAATTAGGGTATACGATACTTCACTTTACCTCTACACGTTTCTCCCTAAAAAGTTCACACCGTGAGATCTATCCTTAGCCTCGAGGCACCTCTGAAGTGTCCCCCTACGAGTGGTATTTTGGTAGGTCAATAACAAGGTGAATGGAAAGAATGTTCATAGTAAGTGGGAGCGGGATGTGTGACAACATATTCCTCGGTCTCTTGTATTAGGTTGGATAAAGTTTTAGTGCATCGCCTCGTGGCACCCTGGGAGTGTCCCCCTAAAGGATGGCTGTTTTGCGTAACTCTTTATTTGATCTCTAAAAATGGATAGAGTTGCTTTAGTCTCTTGTCCTAATCGGCTTTTCCCTAAGGTTGGCTCATTAGGACAGGACTCTAGAGCCTAAAATGAGGGGTTACACTTACACAGAATTGTTAAGGATGTTAACAAATTCTTCACCAAACAATGATGACTATTAGGTTAGATTTAGTTATAAGGAGTTGTTTCTGTCTAATGGTTGAGATTGTCTCATTCTAGTGAAGGGGCACTTGATCACCCTATGATGACTTTTATCCTCCATCATTGGAGCATCATTGCAAAATAGATGTCACATAGGGCACACTAGAACTATTTTGCTAAAACTTGATTGGTTTTCTAAAAGTGGTTTAATGCAAGTAGACTTATTAAATTTGTTCATTTTTCATCAATTTTTTTATGGCTACCGCTAGTCTATCTTTCCTTTCTGCTGATAAGCTAGCTGGCAAGAATTATGCTAGTTGGAAGAATACAATTAATACGATTTTGATCATCGATGACCTGACGTTCATCCTTATGCAGAAGTGTCCTCCTATTCCACCTTCTAACGCTGCTCGAAACGTTCGAGACACATATGAGCATTAGACACAGGCAAACGAAAAGGCCCGAGTGTATATCTTGGCCAGCCTTAACGACATTTTGGCCAAGAAGCATGAGCCCATGATCACTGCATGCAAGATCATGGAGTCCTTGAGGGGAATGTCTGGACAACCATCCACGCAGCTCAGGCACGATGCTCTGAAGTACATCTTTAACTCACTCATGAAGGAGGGAACATTTATTCGGGAACATGTTCTCAATATGATGGTCCACTTTAACGTGGCAGAGATGAACGGGTCGAGCATCGATGAGGCCAGCCAGGTTAGCATTATTCTAGAGTTGTAACTAGAAAGCTTCCTTCACTTTGATTACAACCAAACTCTACTCAATGAGTTGCAGACTTTCCAATCTTTGCTAAAAAGCAAGGAAAAGAAGGTTGGTGAGGAAAATATTGCCTCATCTTCCAAAAAGTTCCTTAAAGGTTCGACCTCTGGAACTAAGTCTATACCTTCTACTTCCGGCACCAGAAAGTGAAAGAAGAAAAAGAGTGGTAAGAGGAAGATGCCTGCTAACCCACAGCCTACTACTCCAAGAGGTAGGCAACCAGTGAAGGTTGACAAGAAAAGTGTTTCCATTGCAACCAGAATGGGCACTAGAAGCGGAACTACCCAAGTTATTTGGTTGAGAAGAAGAAGGCCAAACAAGGTAAATGCGATTTGCTAGTTTTGGAAACTTGTTTAGTGGAAAATGATGATACTACCTAGATTATTGACTCTGGGGCCACTAACCATGTCTGTTCTTCATTTCAGAGAATTAGTTCTTGGCAACAGCTTGGTACTAGTGAGATGACGATGCGAGTTGGAACCGGGCACATCGTCTCAGGTGTGACAGTGGTAGGTCTCCGGTTGACTTTATAGAAGAGGTTTATCATTTTGAATGATGTGTATGTAGTTCCCGAGTTAAAAAGGAACTTAATTTCTATAAAGTCTTTGCTTGAATGTAATTATCAAATACATTTTTCTATAAATAAAGTGTTTATTTCGAAAAATAGTGTTGATGTATGTTCAGCTCAACTGGAAAATAATTTGTATGTGCTAAGACCGTTAGTACAAATGCCCTTCATAACATAGAGATGTTTAAAATTTTCGTAACTCAAAATAAACGACTTAAAATTTCTCTTAAAGAAAATTCCCAACTTTGGCACCTATGTTTAGGGCACATTAATCTCAATAGGATTGAGAGGTTCGTAAAGAATGGACTACTAAATGAGTTAGAAGAAAGTCCTTTACCTGTGTGTGAATCATGCCTTGAAGGCAAAATGATTAAAAGGCCTTTTACTGGAAAAGGTTATTGGGCCAAAGAGCCTCTAGAGCTAGTGCATTCAGACCTTTGTGGTCCGATGAATGTGTGAGCCAGAGAAGGCTATGAATACTTCATCACTTTTACTGATGATTATTCGAGGTATGGGTACGTTTATTTAATGCGACATAAGTCTGAGTCCTTTGAAAAGTTTAAAGAGTTCAAGGCTGAAGTTGAAAACGCATTAAGTAAAATGATTAAAACGCTTCGATCTGATTGAGGTGGAGAGTTTTTGGATTAAGAATTCTAGAACTATATGATAGAACATGGAATAGTTGCCCAACTCTCAGTACCTGGTACACCTTAGCAGAATGGTGTATTAGAGAGGAGAAATCGAACCTTGTTGGACATGGTTTGGTTGATGATGAGTTACGCTTCCTTACCTGACTCGTTTTAGGGTTTTGCAGTAGTGATTGTAGCTTATATCCTGAACTGTGTTCCTTCCAAGAGTGTTATCAGAACACCTTTGGAGCTATGGAATGGTCGTGAAGCTAGTTTACGTCATTTCCATATTTGGGGTTGCCTAACACATGTGCTTGAGGTTAATCCTAAGAAATTGGAACCACGTTTGAGGCTATGCCTATTTATAGGCTACCCCAAAGGAACGGGAGGAGATTATTTTTATGATCCTAAAGACAACAAAGTGTTTGTATCGATAAATGCTACTTTTCTTGAGGAGGATCATTTAAGGGAGCACAGACCTAGAAGCAAAATCATGTTGAATGAGCTTTCCAAAGAAACTACTGAATCTTCAACAAGAGTTATTGAAGAGCCTGCTACATCAACAAGAGTTGGCTCTTCAACAACTCTTGTTTATGTAAGTTCATCTAGTAAGTCAAATCCACCTCAAGTGTTGAGGGAACCTCAACGTAGTGGGAGGGTTGCGAACCCACCTATTCACTATATGGGTTTAATTGAAATCCTAGCTATGGTAGCTGATGGTGAGGTTGAGAATCCGTTGTCTTACAAGAAGGCAATGGAGGATGTTGACCGAGATGAATGGGTCAAAGACATGGATCTCGAAATGGAGTCTATGTACTCCAATTCAGTTTTGGATCTTATAGATCAACCTGATGGGGTTAAACCTATAGGTTGTAAATGGACCTACAAGAGGAAATGGGGTGCTGATGGGAAGGTGCAAACCTTCAAGGCTAGGCTGGTGGCAAAGGATTATACCCAGGTAGATGGAGTCGACTATGAGGAGACTTTCTCGCCTGTTGCCATGCTAAATTCTATTCGCATCCTCCTATCCATTGCCTCACATTATGACTATGAGATATAACAAATGGATGTCAAGACTGCTTTTCTAAATGGAAATCTTGAGGAGACCATTTATATGGTGCAACCCGAGGGATTTATAGTCCAAGATCAATAGAAAAAGGTTTGCAAGTTGAATCGGTCCATTTATGGATTGAAACAGGCATCTCGATCTTGGAATATAAGGTTGATACTTCGATCAAATCTTATGGTTTTAATCAGAACGTTGATGAACCTTGTGTTTACAAGAAGATCATCAATAGTTCAGTAGTTTTCCTAGTGTTGCATGTAGATGATATCCTACTCATTGAGAATGATGTTGGCTTACTGACTTCAGTTAAGAATTGGCTAGTGACCCAATTCCAAATGAAAGATTTGGGAGAGGCTTAGTTTGTTCTTGGTACTCAGATCTTTCGAGATTGAAAGAACAAAATACTAGCACTGTCTCAAGCATCATACATTAACAAGATGTCGATCAAGTACCCGATGCAGAACTCCAAAAGGGGCCTATTGCCTTTCAGGCACGGAGTTACTTTGTCTAAGGAATAGTGTCCTAAGACACTCAAGTGATTGAGGAAATGAGACGGGTCCTCTATGCATCTGCCATAGGCAGTTTGATGTATGTAATGTTATGTACTAGACCTGACATCTGCTATGCAGTGGGGATAGTCAGTAGATATCAGTCTAGAGGATATGATCACTGGACAATCGTCAAGAACATCTTCAAGTATCTTCGGAGAACGAGGGACTATATGCTTGTGTATGGTTCTAAGAATTTGATCCTTACATGATATTCTGACTCTGATTTTCAAACTGATAGGGATTCTAGGAAATCCACTTTAGGATCAGTGTTCACTCTTAACAGAGAAGTTGTAGTATGGTGAAGCACCAAGTAGGGGTGCATCGCAGACTCCACCATGGAGGCCAAGTATGTAGCGGCTTGTAAAGCATCCAAGGAGTCATTTGGCACAAGAAATTCCTGACTGATCTGGAAGTTATTCCAGACATGTCTAAGCCCATCACCCTTTATTGTGATAATAGTAGTGTTGTGGCTAATTTTGTAAGCCCATGAGTCATAAGTGCGACAAACACATTGAGCGAAAATACCATCTCATCCAAGAGATTGCGCATCGAGGGGATGTGATTGTCATAAAGATAGCTTCAACACAACATTGCTGATCCGTTTATGAAGGCCCTCACAGCTACAGTTTTTTAGGGTTACTTGCAGAGTATGGATCTATGAGACAAGCCACGGCTGGACTAGGGCAAGTGGGAGATTTTGTACTGGGCGTATTTTGCCGTAGTTTATTGTTTTATGTACTTGTAATTTGATTATCTTGTACACCCCACTAGCTTTAGGACAAGTGGAAGATTATTGGGGTTATGCCCTAAATCTCATAGGATCCTATAGTTTGTAAACACTTGTATGAATAAATATTCTGTGATTTATAATATACGATATTTTATTCACTTCTGTCTATGAAATATATGATATTTTAGTTGCCTTAACCGTAAACCAATAAACTAAGATCCATGGTTATCATTGTAACTTAAACATGTATGTGGAGACATACAAGTGGATCGTGTTTAAGTGATAACTTAAATGGTCTGTAGTATATGGATAAAGCTAGGTACCTTATCTTGGTGACACTACGAGTATGACCCGCTTTGTAGGTGTTACAAATGTTGTAAAGTGCTACAAATGATATGATTCTAATCATTCATGTATTAGACATGCGAGCAAGGATATTCTATACAAAGGAGTTTGTATAAGACCGGACCACGAAATATTTAGTCTCGTTATATAACACCGTTCATAATAGAGACTTTCATTTCACTAGGATGACCATATATAACATGACCTTAATCCTGAGTGACTTGTGAACTCCTACCTATGAGGGCGGTCCTTTGATTTGCATGGGTGAGAGTGGCCAGATTGACGACTCAACAAACCTACCATTTTGGGGATTCGTTTGATTGGGGAGCTGGGAACTCAACTACACAAGAAGAAATTCACTCCTTCCCCAAAGGGGTAAGTAGATAAATTGCTCCCTTAAGGGCTGATACCGGGTTTTGAACAATGTGATGCCACACCCTTTCTTGGCCCGAGAAGGCTTTAGTCATAGTGGGACTATGATCTATTGTTCATTAGAGGGATTAGTGGTACTTAAGGAGTTAGATGTAACTATAGGGGCAAAATGGTAATTCGGCCCAGCTGTATTTACGAGTGATTTGTGAAGGGTCATCGTACTATTGATTGATTATATCCAATGGACATAGAAATATATCTGTAGTATGAAGAGTGCAGCTGTCAGTCTTTAGTAGAGTGCCTGACAATTAACGAATGGTGGATAATATGATTAAAGAGTTTAATCAGTTATTCAAGTACCGTTGGAGCTTCAAGTTACAGGTCCATAAGGTCCTCTTGGTAGCTTAATGGATTTAAGTTGAGAATAAGTTTTTTGGTTAATTTGAATTGTTCAGATTAATAAGAGGGAATTTGATTATATATGATATAAAAAAAATTAATTCAATTATATATGATATAATTGATATAATGTATTTGATACATTATTGTTTGATTGGAGGAACTAATATTTCAATATGATTTAAATATATTTTCTATGAATAAGATTCGTAGTTATTCAATTTAATATAAATATGATTTATATTAGATTCCATAAAATAGAGAAAAAGAACCGATTTATATATTATATATGATGCAATATTAAAATTATAGGCTATAAATATAATATGATAAGTTAGTTATCATATTTATTTATAATTATTAATTATTTGATAATTAAATCCTTTTTCTCCATAACCACCCCTTATTGGGAAGTTATTTAGTTTTTGTGACAAAAACAGATAAATGAAATTTGATTTCACAATTCCAAGGATAGACAAGAGTAAGCGATCGAGTAACTAGACGATTACTTGAGAGACTAAACGATCGAGTAACAATGTCTATGCGATAGACTTGGTCGTCTACACGACTGCATTATTTCCTTATCGATTGTCTTCCTCCTCCACACCAAACTTTCCCTCTAACCAAAATTAGCCAGAGCCCACCATTCCTAGATTTTCACAACGAGAATACCAAGGTCACCAAGTGGTAGTGTCCTGTTTAGTTCGAATCGAGTTTTTGCTTCCTGCTTGTTCGAGGAGTGTTCGAGTTGTTCGACACGTTCGTGAATGGGTTCATTCGAGGGATTACTTAATAAAGAACAGTTATTCAAAGGTATAGTCTCTTAATTCTTTGTTTGTTTATTCAAAAGCATGCTGTAATTTAGATTTATGCATAATCTGTTTTGTATGACTGTAAATGTATGCGTTCAATCGAAATAGGATTTCAACGATCCGCTTCCGCTCAAAGGTTCTCTCTAAGTAAAGCTCCTTCACAAGCATCCCACACAATGACTCCATGATCTCGCATGTAGTGATCATAGGGTCATACTTTTTGGCCAAGACTTCAGTTAAGCTTGCCAAAATATAGACCCGAGCCTTATTGTTGACTTTAGTTCATCTGTCATAGGCTTCGAACGTTTCGTGAAGTAGTGGGTCTAGGAGCTGGAGGACATTCATCCATTAGGATGAATTTAAGGTCGTCGATGACCAAGACTATGTTATTCAGATTTTTCCAAGTTGCATAGTTTTCTCCAGTTAATTTATCGGCGCCATGCAAGGAAATAAGAACACTAGTCATGATTTTGAAGGTGCTGATTCATAACAAATTATTTATATTAAATATGCAAGCAAAAACTTATTTAATCCCATCAATTTAGCAAAATTCTAAATGAACCCTAAAACCATTTAATTTTGCAATGATACTTCAGTGATTCAGATTAAATGTCACCTCGGGGTGTACAATTATTCCTTCACTGAATTGAGACATTCTCAATTAAATATTACACCAGAATAACTCTTATTCCTATAACATTTAATTACCATTGATTTGGTAAAAAAATTATTAACTTTTTAATATTTTCTCATAAGTGTAACTCTTCATTTTCAACCCTATAGCCCCAATCTGCCTCAGGGAAGAACATAATTGGTACAATTGATTGTAGCGATCTTATCCATTACTGAAGTTCGCTCGGTCCCTTTTCATGCAAACACCTTCCTAAGGGGGACGCTCCCAGGGTGTCGCAAGGTCGAGCATGGAAAAATATTGCAAACCCATGAAGAAGACCATATGATGTGTTGACATAAGTCATTGTCTCACTTACTATAAACACTCTCTCCATTCACCTTGATATTGATCCATGCAAATATCTTCCTAAGGGAGGGTGTGCCCAAGGCACCACGAGGCCAAGCATGGATCTCACGTTGTGAATTTTTAGGTAGAATGTGGGTGAAAAAGTTGACATATCAAATATATGTCTTTTTCCTCCCATTAGGTGTTTTAGAACCTAAGGTTTATTAACTCAGATAAATTTGGCTAATTAATTTAATTAAGTCATAATTAATTTTCTCAGTATAACATTTATATTGAATAGCGAGACAATATATAATTGGATTTATTAAATGTTTTAATAAATCAAATTATTTATTGTATGCTTATAAAATATTTGTCTAATTCACCTTCCAAGTCAGTTCTCGGGTAAGGGTGCTCCGTTTCCGCCAACTTAAAATCTCAACCTAGACAGAATCGTTCTTAGACGAAGGTCCCTTATAAACAATTATTTATAAAATTAATATTTGATTGGTCAAATTAATCATATTAAAAGGAAAAATAAGAGATTAACCTATTTCTAATCTTTTTAGAAAATCTCTAACACAGGTCTATGTGAAATTAATTTTAAACCGTTTAAAATTACTTTAACCTATGTTTACATGCAACTCTGGATTATAGATTTTAATATCTAATTCAATAAAAACATAACTCTTAGAAATTAATGAATTTTAAAACCTATAACATGCATACTAATGATATAAAAGAGTATAACAATTATATTATCTAAGTAATGTCATACTGCATGCATCTCCTTTTCCATTAACAGTAATATAACACTTACATTAAACGGTTAATGAACTATATAGTAAACGTGCTTTTAATCATAGATTAAAAGACATAATATAACATTTATATTTTATAAACATGCATACTATGTGATATACATCATGCTTGTGCATACTTTAGAAATAACCTAAACTTTAAATGTAAAATTTATATTTAAATATGATGCATGATTATGCTTAACCTATGGTGGGATTTTAAATCTATATGACATACAATATGCAACATATAAATTATATAATTTAAACATACATCACATGCACATTAAACTATATAAAAGACATTAATAGACTGATATTTGACACCATAATAAAATAATTAAATTAATATATTTGAATTAATTAATTTAATTAAAACCAAATAAAATATAACAAAAAACTAGAGGAAAAATGACAACTTAGACATGATCAACGACCTCTAGCTCATGCGCACGTCAGCCTCTAGCAAACATATTGTCGCGACACTAGGGCACGATGTCGCAACGCTAAGGAAAAAAAGGCCTTCTGTCTCGTGTCGTAGCATCGCGATGCTGCAATCTAGAAACTCGATTATACAACAATTAATCCTCAGAATTCTAGCGTTCTTCACAGCAACAACAACCATGAATGACACGAACTTGAATCATAGACTTAATTGCTTAAAATTAAATGCCCAAAAACATATGGGCCTGTACAATTTATCGAACAACAAGCATACAAATCTAAATGCCAAATATCACAAACATAAATTAAGCCAAAACACATACGAATT
Source organism: Benincasa hispida (assembly GCF_027475165.1). NCBI lineage: Eukaryota > Viridiplantae > Streptophyta > Magnoliopsida > Cucurbitales > Cucurbitaceae > Benincasa > Benincasa hispida. The sequence goes on along the minus strand of NC_143484.1, from coordinate 36,346,488 downwards.
ACAACATTTATCACATGAATTTAATTCGTAAAATACCTACAACAAATCAAAATTGATATCCTTAAATGAAAACAAAGACAAAACCATTGACTCTGAAATCAATTGAAGGGATTGAATCCTAAAACGGAAGTGGTTGGTTGTTCCATCTTTAAATTGGGATTGGAAAAATAAAAAATGATTTTTATAGAAACATAAATTAGGCTAAGCATAGAGATTTTTCAATCTAGAAAAATCAGAGATAAAGAAGATAAAAGAAAAAGCGAACCAAAACCCTCCAAGGCCATGTTTAAGCCTACTATGAAATCCCAGGAAATCTTCCACCAATGAAATACACATTGTTCTCAGGACACAAGGAATGGTAATGTAGGATTCTACTGAGTTTTTGGCCGAGGAAAAAATCATTACAATTTTGTGACAGAGTTTGAGTGAGTTTTCCAGAGTAATCAGATAACCCTATCTCTTTATGTTTCAGGTAGAGATAAAGAGATAGGAGAAGGGGAAGGAGTTACGTTAACTCCCCTCCTAAGTTGTCCTTAAATAACTCCCTTAACGGGGAGCTATTTGTTTAATATTATATTCAAATAATAATAATATTAATAATATGGTTAGTCTAACCATTAATAACCATATTATATGCATTTATAATATCATATTATAATGCAACCTCCTCTTTTAACCTATAGTTTTAATATGAATCAAATTCATATTAAACTATAGTCTATAGTACAAAACCTATTTAAAATATTTGAATCTTATTCAAACATTTTTCTCTCACATAATATATAGTCTTAATTATAAATCATATTTATAATTAACTATATATTATAATGTATTAACTTACATTATACATTATATTAATCATATAAATATAATTAATTACTTAAATTCCCATAAATAATTTGAACAATTCAAATTATTCCAAAAATAATTATTCATTGTTTCTATCCTTAGTGAGCTGACAAGGGGACCTATTGGACTTACAGATTGGAAGCTCTAATGATACGAGATTAACCAATTAAACTCTTTAATTGGATCAATCAACATTCATTAACTGTCAGTCACTCCATTAAAGAACGATAATTGCACTATTTGCACTGAGATATATTTCTGTTTCCATTGGATATAACCAATCAACAGTTAGTGAACCCTTCACAAATTGCTCGTAACTAAAGTTGGGTCAAAATTACTGTTTTACCTCTGTAGTTACATCTAACTCCTTACATGCCACTGATTCCTCTAATGAACAAATTAGGTATAGTCCAACTATAAACTAACTCCTCTCGAGCTAATGGGAAGATGAAACCTCATTGTTCAAGACCCGGAATTAGCCATTAGGGGAGCAGGTTATCTACTTTCCCTTTCTACGAGAAGGAGTGAATTTCTTTTTGTATAATTGTGTTCCCAGCTACCTACTTGGAAAAAACTCCAAAATGGTACGCATATTGAGTCGGAGAAACATGCCACTCTCACCCATACAAATAAAAATTTTGCCCTCATTGACTGGAGTTTATCACTAGGGATTAAGGTCAAGTTACCTATGGTCATCCTAGTGAAAAGTTAGTTTCTTCAAGCAATGGTGTTATACTGAGAAACCAATCATTTTGTGGTCCGCTCTTATATAAACTCTTTATATAGGATACCCCCACTCACATGTCTCCACATGAACAATATGGATCATATTGTTTGTAATACTTACAACTCATGCAGCAATTACAAAGTGGACCATATCTGCAGTGTCACCAGGATAAGGCATCCAACCTTAACCATAACCATACACTGTAGATCTTTTAGGTCATTACTTGAACACGATTCACTCATATGTCCACCATATACTGTTCAAGTTTAAACGACCTTGGATTTTACTTTATTCGATTGAGTTAATACCATCTAAAAGTCAAATAAAATACTTATTATTTTATTAAATAATTTGTATTTACAAAATTATAAATTACAAGATGAATGTGATTTAAGACCTAAATCCAACACTTTATAGGATAATGGATCCTCAATGTCACCATTTGATATGAGGTTTAGGGTTTCTGTTAAACCCATATAACGAGTAGGTGGTTTGGAACCCTCCCATTACGTCGAGGCACCATCAACTCTTGAGGTGGATATACTTGATTGGATGAATTAACACCAAGAATCTTGTGGATATACTAGCCTCTTCAATAACTCTTTTTGATATTTCAGTAGTTTCATTGAAAAGTTCATTCAACACAATCATACTACGTGGTTTATGCTCTCCGATGTGGTTCTCTTAAAAAAATGTAGCATTTGTTGACACAAATACATTATTTTCTTCAGGATCATAGAAGTAACTAAAGGGATGGAATTCTTAAAGCGGAAGTGTGTGAATGTATTCGTGTCTTTAATTTAGTTTTTACAGAACTTTAAAAAGCAGAGTACCAGAAACAACAGGATAAACAAAATTTCCTAAGCATGCTTTGCTAATGAATTAATAGAGAGGAGAAGGGATCGTGGTACACATACCCTTGAATAACCGTCTTCTTGCCTCCCCTCCGGTGAACACGAACATATCCAACACTTCTTCCGTTCTAATCACCACGAGCACATCAACATAGAATAGGGACACCACTACAATGTCTTCCTCATTATTCTCAAGGTGAGAATCACATAGAGTTGTGGGCTTCTATTTATTAATTTTGGTGAAGGGAGAGTTATGTATCTCTTAAGAGAAAATATAACCTATAGATTGTTATTCTCCCATATAACCTATAGTATTAATACGGATTATATTCATATTAATTTTAACCTATAGTTTTTGTATGAATCATATTCATATAATTAATATTTGAATGATATTTAAATATTTATTTCTCTAATTAAAACACATATTATGATGTATTACATATATTATATTAATTGTATCATATACAATTAATTTGAACGATTCAAATTAATCTAAAATTAATTTGATTCTTATTAATCCTTATTGAGCTAACAAGGAGACTTTGTGGACCTATAGATTGAAGCTCCAATTATAAAAAATTAATTAATTAAATCACTTAACTAAATTAATCAACCTTCATTAATTGTCGATCACTCCATTAAAGACAAATTGCTACACTCTTCACACTACAGATATATTTATGTGTCCATTGGATATAACCAAGCAATAATGCGTTTGAAAGGATACGCGAGTATCCATTACGGAAAAGATCGCATCCTAATTTTAATTTATCATAACACACAAAGAATATATGTAACGGAAACAAAATACACATGATCAATTACGTATACATATGTACGTACACACACACACACACACACACACACACATATAAATTAAGAAGAAGAAAAGATTCGGAAAACGTACCCTTGAAGACTAGCCTCTTCACAATTTCCTCCCAAAAAATTTCATACACGAACAATAAAAAACACAACAACAAGTTTCAAAACCAGTAGATATCACCATGTGGAGACCTCAGTATTCTCAGGGTAGAAAACTATAAAGAGTTTGTGGGCTTCTTTGAATAATTTGGAGAAGGAATGATTTTTTTAAGAGAAAAAACATTTTTCCAAAACCTTGAACAACTTCAATATTTTCAACCTCTTACAACTCCAACACATTTTGGAGTATTTATAATAGTACAATTGGAAGATGAAAGAATCTTTCTTTTCATCTTCCAAATAATAATGAGAGAATTTATTGAAGAAAATGAAAGTTTGATAATTTATTTGAAGAAAATGAAAGATTTATGTAATTAACAACCTATTTTATTTAATTAAATAAAATTAATTTTTATTTAATTTATATACATACTTTAATTTAATACTATAAAAATAAATTCTCTCAATTATCTAATATGAATCGAATTCATATTAAGTTTGATATTTTCTCTCAAATTATATCTCATATATTATATATATATAATTCCCTTTATTAATCTGAACAATTCAAAATAATCCAAATTAATTCATTCTCATTCTTATCCTGATCGAGCTAACAAGAAGACCTTACGGATTTATAGTTTGAAGCTCCAATGGTACTCGATTAATTAATCAAACTCTTTGATTAAATTAATCTACTTCCATTAACTGTCAGTCACACCACTAAAGACTGACAACTGTACTCTTCGCACTACAAATATAATTATGTGTCAATTGAATATAATCAATCAACGGTGCATTGACCCTTCACAAATTGATCGTAAGTACAATTGGACCAAAATTGCAATTTTGCCCCTGTAGTTACATCTAACTTCTTAAGTATCATTGATCCCTCTAATGAACATAAGTCATAGTCCAACTATGACCAAACCACTCTTGGGCCAGAAGAGAGTGTGGTGCCATATTGTTCAAGCCCCAGAATCAACTCTTAAGGGAGCAATTTATCTACGGTCTCTAATTATAAAGAAGGAGTGAATTCCTTCTTGTGTTGTTGTGTTCCCAGCTCCCTAATCAGATGAAGCCTAAAAATGGTAGGCATATTGAGTCGGTGAAATGCCACTCTCACTCATACAAATCAAAGAACCGCCTTCATAGGCAGGTGTTCACAGCTCACTCAGGATTCAGGTCAAGTCATTTATGGTCATCTTGATGAAATGAAAGTCTCATCTATCAACGGTGTTACATAGAGAGACTATATATTTTATGGTTTGGTCTTATACAAACTCTCTGCATTTACATAGAGAGTGTCATACCCCTTCCCAGATTGCTCTCCTAATTCAAAAAGAGATGTGAAGACAAAAATTGTCAACCTTTTTATAACAACTACAGTCCAACATACTCTTAAAAACCTGTCCTTAGCAACTGCTAAACTTAATTAGAAGATATAATTTTCTAGAACAAACTCAATAACAACTCAAAGCATACAAATTACTACTAATAAAAATATCAGCTTCAGCATACTTAACAGTTTCCACAAAAAAAAAAAAAAAAAAAACTTATTTACAATATCTATTCAACACAAACTCTACCCTGTTTCCCATGACATGAACATAAAGAATGGATTATCAAAACACAATGAGCCACCTAAGCTTCACACTTTCTGAAGGGCAGAGAAGTGACTAACTAGCAAAACTACTAGGCCTCGGGATGTCGACCATTACCTGGGAAGGAAAACATTAAAAAGAGTGAGCTAGAAAGCCTAGTGAGTGACTTCCTTTTTTCTTTTAAAAAAACATGCTTTCATAACTCATAGTATAAACAACTTTAAAATAAAACATTCTCATTAACATACCAAGGTTCAGAAATAACATTTAAAAAATAAAGAAAACATTACATAAAAACCCTAGTTTAAAACTCATCAACATATCCTGTAGAAGGCCTCTACTCCCTTACCTAAATATGCGAGAGAGCCCTTTTGCTCAATCCCTAATAACCTTAATTGAGAGCGAGCTCTTTTTCTCAATCTCATCAACGTCGATAACATAATTCTTACGGTGCACGTAGAACTGAATAGGATTCTTCTTATTTTACCATACCTTCGATAGCAAGAATCATCATATAACTAGGTACCTTATCATACCTTTGGTACCAAAGCTTAGGAGTAGGTTTTCATATCATTACACATGTTAACATCATTTAATAGCATTCTTCCAAAATTATAAGAATCAATGGATAACTCATGTAAATACTAAGTCATGTCAGAAAAAATTAAGTAAAACGCATGGGGTTTCTTATAACATTGTCTTTAAAACATCAATCATGCGTTTAACTCAACGTCTATTACTAAAAGCATGCATTGACCATTGAGAAAAGAGAAACTATGCGTTAAGTATTCATAAGTAAAACACTCAGAAAATATTTTGAAAACTAGTAACTCACTATCTCAAGCAACTTATCCAAGGGATCTGTGGGCATCCCCTATTTGCGTCTGCCTTGAAATAAGGAAAGATCCCTTGGTCAATAAAATTAGCTCCCTTTTGAGATTAACGCATAAACTTAACTTCATCGCATACTAATAATTCATCACATCACAACTAGGTTCAACACAGCATAACCCATTTTCACCGTATCAGCTATCCTCAGCCATCTTATCTTATAACTTAGTTGGAAATTTGGATATTTTTCCTTAGGGTGCTCAGATAAGCACTAAAACACTTTCTTAGTCTATGCGATGAACGTCTACATGCGCCGTACTAAGAGCGCCTTAGTTGTGAACTCTTTGTCCATGCATTAACGTATATCATCAATTGGTTAGCTACTTTCTTGTTAATTTATACTAAGGTTTGTATGGCATTTTAGCCTAATTAAATGCCACCTGGCATACTTATCTTTCAATTAACGTATGCAAGACTACCACCTAGCTTGCTTACCAGTTAATTAAGTTAAACTCCTCATCATAACCTCATCGAATGGCCTTACGACCACTTAAGCTTCTTCCTGTCAGTGCATGCTTCTACTTCTTGTCATATCCTCTGGGCGTCACCTTCAACGCATGATCTTTTGCTGCCTCGTTTGTCAACCTAGCCCTCAACATTGGCATACGAGGTTGGTCGCTAGTTCCCTCATACCGCATTGTTGTACTTAGCCATAACGTCCTTTCTTGAACCTTTGGCCACGTAGTTCAATAGAGTTGGTTGCATCATGCCTCAGAGCTCCAACGCATGGAGTTCTCTACTTTATCTAAGTGTTAAATTCTTTCTACTTCACCCGAGAGCTCAACATTCCACACTTAGCATAATTTCTTGACCCTTTCCAATTTTCCATTGTCTAAACTTCTCAAACTCTCCATACGTTGATTGTGCTTACAACCCGAACGCATATACTCATAACACTTTGAAAATTTTCCTTCTCTTAACATTTCAAAGGCATCATTCATTACATATTTAGCTTACTTTTGCATTAGTATTAATACACATTCTCAATACAGAATTAAGAGAACTTAAGCTTAATTAACTAGTAAAACAAGTTTAGGGGTTTACAATTTACCCTCCCCTTAAAGAAATTTCATCCTTGAAATTTTCCCTAAACTCCTCACGTGAATAGGTGTGGATATCTATTTTTCAGTTGATCTTCAGCTTTCCATGTAGCTTCCTCAACTTCATGATTTCTTCGTAAGAATTTTACTAGTGGAATAGTTTTATTCCTTAACACCTACTCTTTCTTGTCTAAAGTATGAATTAGTTCCTCTTCATAAGAAAAAATCTCTTTCAATTGCATTGGTTGCTCTTGAAGAATGTGAGTAGGGTTAGGTACATATTTTTTTAACATAGACATATGGAAAACATCATGTATCTTGGATAACTCAATAGGTAACATTAACCTGTAAGCTGCTGGTCTTACTCGTTCAATTATCTCGTAAGTTCCTATGTACCTTGGACTTAGCTTACCAAACCTTAGTATCCCTTTCCATGGAGATAACTTTAGGAATGCTCGATCTCTAGTCTCGAACTCTAACTCCCTTCTTCTCTTATCTGCATAGCTATATTGTCTGTCACGAGCTATCTTCACATTTTCTCTAATTATCTGCATAGCTATTAACTATCTTTCACCAACCTCATTCCAACAAACTAGAGTTCTATAGGGTCTTCCATACAAAGCCTCATATGGTGCCATACCGATGCTGGAATGATAACTATTATTATAAGCAAATTCTGCCAAAAACAAATGTGTATCTCATCTACCTTTAAACTGCAGTACACGAGTTCTCAACATATCTTCTAGAGTCTGAATCATTCGTTCTGACTGTCCGTCCATCTATGGATGAAAGGTTGTACTAAAATGTAACTTAATACCAAGTTCCTTTTGCAAGCTAGAACACATAACCAGTCATCCTTCATCAAAGCTCCATCTTATCTCAAAACAAAATCTGATCTCTTCTGTTGTTTAACTTTTTCAATCAACTTACTGAGATTACCGTATGCCATTTGAGCCCTGATGATATCATCTACTAATATAGGTCTTACCTGGAAATGAGCCATCATTTCTCCTAAACATCCTACTGTTAATGCTGCATTAGCTTCTTTGAATTTCTGTAATAACCTTCCCTTTAAAGAATTCAACGTCTCTGGAACAACTTGATTTTCTTCTCAAAGCATTTGCTACTACATTAGCCTTACCTGGATGGTAGTCAATGGTGCAATCATAATCTTTTTATCGATTCCACTCCATCATCTCTATCTCAGATTTAACTCCTTCTGATCAAAGATATATTTCAAACTCTTATGGTCTGTAAAGATATGACATTTTTAGTGTACAAGTAATGCCTCCAAATCATTAAGGCTAGCACAACAACTGGTGATTCTAGATCATGAGTAGGACAATTACCTTCATGTTTCTTCAGTTACCTAGATGCATAAGATACAACCTTACCATCCTGCATCAACATGCATCCCAATCCCTGTATGGATGCGTCATAGTAAATCTCGAACTCCTTCTCTAGCATTGGAAGGGTTAAGATTGGCGTAGTTACGAATTTTTACTTCAAGTCTTGAAAACTCCATTCATAGTTATCTGTCTATTCAAACTTAGCATCCTTCCTGGTCAAATTGGTCAATGGAAGTGCTATCTTCAAGAAACCCTCCACAAACCTCATGTAGTAACCTGACAGACCAAGGAAACTACGTACTTCTTTGACTGAGGTAGTTCGTTCCCATCTAATTATAGCCTCAATCTTTTGAAAATCAACGCTAACACTTGCTGCAGACACCACGTGTCCTAAAAATATCACCTAGTCAAGCTAGAATTTGCATTTGCTGAACTTAGCATATAACTACTTCTCACGCAGTGTTTGCAACAGTATCCTTAAATACTCTACATGTTTTTCTTTATTACCTGAATACACCAAGATATCATTTATGAAAACAATTACAAATTGATTAAGTATGGATGAAATATCCTGTTCATAAAATCCATAAACACCGTTGGGGCATTAGTTACACTGAATGACATAATTAAAAACTCATAATGCCCGTATCTAGTCTGGACAACCATCTTAGGGATATCTAACTCCCTAACCTTCAATTAGTGGTAGCCTGATCTTATATCAATCTTTAAAAATAATTATGCTTCTTTCAGCTGGTCAAAGAGGTCATCAAAACGAGGGAATGGATACTTATTTCGTATAGTTACCTTGTTTAGCAGTCTATAGTGAATACATAATCTGAATGTGTCATCTATTTTCTTCACTAATAAAACTGGCGCTCTCCAAGGTGACACATTGGGCCTGATATAGCCCTCATCAACTAATTCCTGCAATTGAACTTTCAGTTCCTTAACCTTAGTTGTAGCCATCCTGTACGGTGTCTGTGAGATGGGTGTTATCCCTGGTATCAAATCTATAGTAAACTCTACCTCTCTATCTGGTGGTAATTTTGATAACTCCTCAAGGAAAACATCAATAAATTCCTATACCACAGGAACATCCTCTGGTCTTATCTTCCTCGATTGAGAAACTGTTACATGGGCCAAGTTTGCTGCACAACCTTTACTCAACAGCTTTCTGGCCTTTACTGCTGAAATCAGACAAATAGAAAGCATTTTCATTTCCCCTGAAAACATTACCTCTATCTGACTTGTTGATTTGAATATCACTTCTTTCTTATGACAATCAATAGATGTGTGATATAAAATAAGAAATCCATCCCACAATAGCATCAAACTCTAACAGTTCTAAGAGAATCAAATCAATCTCCATATGCTGTCCTTCTATAAGAAGTAACAGTTTCTATAATAATTAATAACTGCAAGCACATAACTAACAGGGGTAGAAATAACTAACTCTGCAGGCATAGTTTCTAGTATCCTATCAATATTCAATGCAAACATGCTAGAAATAAATGAATAAGTTACTTATGGATCAAATAATACATGTACAGGTCTATCATGAATAAAGGCCATACCAATAACGACATCCACTGCATCGTTAGCTTCTTGCTGGGTCATAGCGTAAACCTTACTCTACCAACATGGCCGTCTCGCTGCACCCTTTTGTTTGGCACCATTAGTGCCCTCATCACCTGTTGTCCCTACCTTAGGCTGCATCATTTGGGATGTTCCCTTTTCAGTCTGTGACCCTGAAATCAACTGAGGACATTCCCTTTTGTGATGTCCAGGCTGTCTAAACTAATAGCAAACATTCTACCCCTCATAGCACTAACCTGAGTGAAATTTACCACATTTGATACACTGAGGCTTCCTACCTATACTGGCCACGAACTCCCCTAAACATTCTGATCTGGATCCCTCAATTTTTTGGTTGGGTCTCTATCTGCCTCTCCTCTGTTGGTTGCCTGTCATACTCCCTTGCAAGGTCGTTGGCCCACTAAAACGGGGCTTAAAATCTTTCCTACCAAACTCTCTTAGAATAAATTTCGTCTTCTCCCCTTTGGAGACTTCCTTGTCTTGCCTGTCCTCTGTCAGGCTCTCTTCCACTCGCATCGTAGTCTTAACTAACTAGAAAAAATCTGTCCAGTTAGCTGTAGCAGTAATAGGAGTTTGTATCTCCCTTCTTAAACCACTCTCAAAATGTCTACATCTGTCTTCTTCTTCAGCTATGATCATAGAAGCGGACCTGGATAACTCTATATACTTTTGCTCATACTCAACAACTGTCATATTACCTTGAATGAACTTTAGGAACTCGTTCCTCTTCTTCTCACGGTATGAAGTAGGATAATATTTGTCTTAAAAAATTATCTTAAACTCGTCCCATGCCACTATTCTGATCTATTTTTTCTAGAATTTATCACTCTTCACCACTGATCTTCCCGTTTCTGTAGCAAAAATATTGCTAATTTGACCTTAGGGTCCTCAGGGCATTCGGTTACCTAAAAACATTTTTCTAATTGGATTAACCACACTTCAACATCTGCAAGGTCAGTAGTACCTTTGAAAACAATGGCACCCAGTTCCTTCATTCTCTCAATACCATACTTCTTCTCAGGATCCTTTGGTACAGATCCTACACTAGCTATCAATCTTTGAGCAATCCTATCAAAGACTCGATCCTCTATTCGAGGATCTGCTCTGACCTGGGGGGGGGGGGGTACTAGACTCTCCCTCTAATGTAGTTTCCTATACTACCGATCCTTTAACTGACTCTGAATACCTTTGAGTTACGGGATCTCTAGTAGGGTCACGATCCCTTTCAGCCATCCATCATGTCAGTGTCACTTTTTCGTAGCTTGGTTCTTATAACGTATACATTATTAGGCTCATAACATTATTCACATGCTCCTAATCTAATGCATTACTCTATTCCCAAAATTTTATGTTCTGATACCAACTTGTCACACCCCTTCTAGGATTACTCTCATAATCTAGAAAGAGATGTGAAGACAGAAATTGCCAACCCTCTTATAACAACTACTATCCAACATACTCCTAAAAACCTGTCCTTAGCATCTATGAAATCGGATTAGAGGTTATAATTCTCTAGAACTTAACATACAAACTTAGCAACAACTTAAAGCATAAAAATTACTACTAATCAGAATATCAACTTCAACATACTTAACAGTTTCAGAAGGAAAAAAAAACCAAACTTATTTACAACATCTGTTCAACATAAACTCTACCCTGTTTCCCATGACATGAACATAAAGACTGGATTATCAAAACACGAAGAGCCATCTAAGCTTCACACTTTCTGAAGGGCTGAGAAGTGACTGACTGGCAGAACTGCTAGGTCTCGAGATGTCGACCGCTACTTGGGAAGGAAAACATTAAAAGGAGTGAGCTAGAAAGACTAGTTTGTGACTTACTTTTTTCTTTTTATAAAAACACGCCTTCATAACTCATAGTATAAACAACTTTAAAATAAAACATTCTCATTAACATACCAGGGTTCAAAAATAACATTTAAGAAATAAAGAAAACATTACATAAAAATCCTAGTTTAAAACTCATCAACATATCCTGTAGAATGCCTCTACTCTCTTACCTAAACATACGGGAGAGCCATTTTCTCAATCTCTAATAACTTTAGTTAAGAGAGAGAGTCCTTTTGCTCGATCTCATCAACATCCATAACATAATTCTTACGTGAATGTAGAACTGAATAGGATCCTTCTTATCTTACCATACCTTTGGTAGCAAGGATCATCATATAACTAGGTACCTTACCATACCTTCGGTACCAAAGCTGAGGAGTAGGTTTTCATATCATTACACATGTTAACATCATTTAATAGCATGCTTCCAAACTTATAAGAATCAATGGATAACTCATGTAAATGCTAAGTCATGTCATAAAAACTCAAGTAAAACGCATGGGGTTTCTTATAACACTGTCTTTAAAAACATCAATCATGCGTTTAACTCAAGTCCATTACTAAAACCATGCGTTGAACATTGAGATAAGAGCAACTATGCATTGAGTATTCATAAGTAAAACACTTAGAAAATATTTTGAAAACTAGTCACTCACTATCTCAAGCTACTTATCCAAGGCGTCTGTAGGCCTCCCCTATTTGCGTCTGCCCTGAAATAAGGAAAGATCCCTTAGTCAGTATAATTAGCTCCCTTTTGAGGTTAACACATAAACATAAGTTCATGGCATACTAATAATTCATCGCATCACAACTAGGTTTAACGCATCATAACCCATCTTCACTGCATCAGCTATCCTTAGCCATCTTACCTTATAACTTAGTTGGAAATTTGGATATCTTTCCTCGGGGTGCTCCGATAAGCACTAAAACACTTTCTTAGCCTCTGCAGTGAGCGTCTACTATGTGTCATACTCAAAATGCCTTAATTGTGAACTCTTTGTCTACCATCAACGCACATCATCAATTGATCAGTTGCTTGCTTGTTCTTCGTACGCAGCTGCCTGCTTATTCATCCACAACACCATTTCGAATTTCAATCTTTCAGATTTCATAACTTTAATTCTAGCATTCAACTAGCTCAACTTTCTTTAACAAATTTGCTCATAAACATCTTACCTTTCACTACCTTAGAAATTGGACATTATTCCCTTTTGAATTGACTAGAATTTCCTTCAAATTTTCTCCAGCTTGCCAAGAACTCTTCAAACTTCAAAGTCTCCAGGTGGCAGGAACACTTCTCTCAGGCATAAGAAAATTTTTTCAAACCATTTCTCTTCTTCATTAATTTAATTTATACTTAGGTTTACATGGCATTTCAACCTAATTAAATACCACCTAGCATACTTATCTTTTAATTGACATCTGCAAGGCTGCCACCTGACTTTCTTACCAGTTAATTAAGCTGAACTCCTCAGCTTATCTTCATCGCATGGCCTTGCGACCACTTAAGCATCTTCCCGTCAGCGCATACTTCTACTTATTGTCATATGCTCTACCTTCAATGCATAATCTTCTGCCACCTTGTTTGTCAACCTAGCCCTCAGCATTGGCATACGCAGTTGGTCACCTTGTTCCCTCATACCACATTGTTGTAGTTAGCCATAATGTCCCCGTCCTGGACCTCTGGCTGCATAGTTCAACAGAGCTGGTTGCATGATGCCTCAAAGCTCGAATGCATGTAGTCTCTCATTTTTCAAAGATACTTAAGGATGGTTTTAACTGTTGTCAGTGATCTAATTCTAGATTAGATTGATATCTACTGACTATCCCCACTACATGGAAAATGCCATGTCTGGTACATAATATTGCAAACATCAGGTTGCCAATAGCCGATGCATAGGGGATTCGTCTCATCTTCTCAACCTCTTGAGGTGTCTTAGGACACTATTCCTTAGACAAGACACTTCCATGTTTGAAAGGTAATAAACCTCTCTTGGAATTTTGCATCGAATATTTGAAAAACATCTTTTCAATGTACGATACATGAGACAAGGCTAGTATTTTATTCTTACAATCCCCGATGATCTGGATCCCTACAATAAACTGCGTCTCTCCTAAATCTTGCATTTGGAATTGAGCTATTAACCACTATTTAACATCATTCAGTAGACCTATATGATTCCCAATTAGTAGGAGATTGTCCACGTACAACATTAAGAAAGCTACCTAACTGCTGATGATTTTCTTATAAACACAAGGCTCATTAACATTCTGATCAAAGCCATAAGATTTGATCACAGTATGAAATCTTATATTCTAAGAGCGAGAAGCCTGTTTTAGTCCATAAATGGCAATTAAGCTTGCAAACTTTTTGGTCTTGACCTTGGGAAATGAATTCCTCTGGTTGTTACATATAAATGGTCTTCTCAAGATTGCCATTCAGAAAGACAGTCTTGACATCCATTTGCCAAATTTCATAGTCATAATATGTGGCAATGGACAGGTGAATTTAGATTGACTTTAACATGACAACAGGTGAGAAAGTTTCCTCATAGTCAACTCCTTCAACCTGGGTATAACTTTTTGGCACCAGTCTAGCCTTAGAGGTTTGTACTTTACTATCAACACTTCTTTTTTTCTTGTAGATCCACTTGCAACCTATAGGTTTGACCCCATCAGGTTGATCTACAAGATCCCAGATTGAATTAGAGTACACAGACTCCATTTTAAGATCTATAGCTACGATCCATTCATCTTTGTCCATACTTTCCATTGTCTGTTTATATGACAATGGATCCTCGAAAAATACGTGGGCTTGCAACCCTCCCATTACGTTGAGGCTCCCTCAACGATTGAGGTGGATGTGTACGACTAGGTTAACTAATCTCAATAACTCTTGTTGACATACTAGGTTCTTTTGTTGAAGTTTTAGTAGTTTCATTGAAAAACTCACTTAACCACAATCTTACTGCATGGCTTATGCATCTTGATGTAGTCCTCTTCTAAAAATGTAGCATTTTTCGACACAAATACTTTATAATCTTTAGGATCATAGAAGTAACCACCCTTCCTTCCCTTAGGATAGCCTATAAATAAGCATAATTTTAAATGAGATTCCAATTTCTTAGAATTTTCCTCAAGCACGTGTGTTGGGTAACCCCAAATAATGAAATGGTGTAAACTACCTTTACGATCATTCCATAATTTCAAAGGTGTTTCAGAAACACTCTCGGATGGAACACATTTTAAAATATAAGCTGCAGTCTATATGTATAACCCCAAAATGAATCAGGTAATTGAGCATAACTTATTGTAGACCAAACCAGGTTCTATTTCTCCTTTCTGATACATCATTCTACTGAGATGTACCTGGTGTTGAGAGTTAGGATGCAATTCCATGTTCTATCAAATATTTCTTAAATTTTAAATCCATATACTCCACCTCGATTGGTTCAAAGTGTCTTAATTGTTTTTCTTAATGTATTCTCAACTTCAGCCTTGTACTCAATGAACATTTCAAGAGCTTCAAACTTGTGTTGCATTAGGTAAATATACTCATACCTAAAATAATCATCTATAAAAGAGATGAATACATTCATAGGACTAAAAAGATATGAATGCATAAGTTCTAAGGGTTCTTTGGCTCTATGACCTTTTCCCAATAAAAGGTCTTTTAGTCATTTTGCCTGTTGGATTGTATGTCCTAAAACTGCAATTTGCAATGTTAAGCATATTCTATTATCAAAAGATGTATTGACGTTTATTCAATAAAACTGTTGCTAAATATGTAAATTGCATTTGTACAAACTAAATCCAATAAACTAAAGATCCATGGCTATTATATGAATACTTGAACTTTATGTAGAGACATAAGAGTGGATCAAGTTTAGTAAATAGCCAAAATGGACTATGGTATATGAATAAGGCTTGGTACCTTATTCTGGTAACATTATTAGATGCGACCCATTTTGTAGTAGTTACAATCGTTGTAAAGTGCTACAAACGAAGTGATCCTAATTCGTTCATGTGGGGACATGAGAAGTAGGGACACCCTATGCAATGAGTTTGCATAAGATCGGACCAAGAAATAAGTCACTCTTACTTTATAGCGATGTTTACTATTTAAGACTGACTATTTCAAAGCGATGACCTAAATAACTTAGCCTTAATTTTGAGCTAACTATGACTCCTATTTATTCGAAATTATCCTTAGATTATTCTTAATAGCACTAGCTCAATAGGCCTCCCATTTTAGGGGTAATACCGGGTAGATAGTAGGGACATAGAGTGCAAGATGGAATTTACTCCTACCCACTTTCAGAGATAATAGATAGGTTGTTCCCTTAAGTGCTGACTCCAGGTCTTGAACAAGGAGCCCCACCCTCTCATTAGCCTGAGAGGGACTCAGTTTGATGATTGGATCTCAAACCAATTGTTCATTAGAGGATTAGTGGAACTTAAGAAACAAGAGGTAATCTTGGAGGTAAAACAACTAACTCAGATTTTATGAGATTTATTATGAACTCTTCTTGAATCTGGTTATTTCTTATTGATTTCCTTTCTTTGATTTAAATTCTAGAGCATGCATATAGGTAGATTAAATTGACAACTTAATTTCTTATATGCTTGTCTTTGCTATGTATGATTTTTAATATCCGCAATTGCATTGGAAGCATGCTTAATTCAATAGAAATAGGTTTTAGTTTCACTTATGGCATGATTTCTAGGCTATCTAGGATCACTTAATTAATAACAAAACCTAAAGGTTGAAAATGCATTGGGTTAGAATTGATCATTCTTGCTTAATGTCTTAATCAATCCAATAACGTAATGTAATTAACTAAATGAAAGGGTTGGCATGATAACATTTAGTTAATTTAGGAACTGATGGCATGTTGATTTTCATTAGGGAATTTGTTAAGGATTTTCCTACACCCGATTAGGCTTGAGAAATATTTAATTAATTAATGTTTGCATGATTAATTAATGATTATATTCATAGAAAACCCGACGATCTCTAAACCAACGAAGGTGATCTTGTGTTCGATTTCTCTCTTCCTCAATATATCTTACTTTTCCACAATTTTAATTTCAGCATTTAGTTTTTTCTTTCAATAACACAACCCCCTCCCCTGTTTTGATTGCTTTCCAAAGATTTATTTATCTTAGAGAAGTTTCATCTTAAGCTCCCTGTGGTTCGACCCGATCTTGCCACTAGACTATTTGTTAGTTGAAGTGTTAGACTGTGAAAATAAATAATATTTGAACAGAAGTGCTAGACTGTGAAGATAAATATTATTTGATTAGTAGAAAGCCTCGACAACTTTCCTCCACATCAATTAGTCACCATTATTCGGTCTAGAAATCATTAACTTAACATTTTATTGTAAGTGTAACCCTTCATTTTAGACCTTAGAGTTCCGCCCCAATGAGCCAACCGTAGGGAAAAATTGATTGGGGTGAAAACTAAAGAAATCTTATCTATTTCTAGAGTTTGTGTGAAATTTCATGCACATGCCATCCATAGAGGGAAACAAGCAAAGGTGCCTCGAAGCCGAGCATGATACTTTACAATAAACCAATGAAAGAGAATGTGGGATGTCTTGAACACGTCTGTCTCCCATATACTATAAACATTATCTCCATTCATCTTGGTATTGACCTATGCAAACACCATCCATAGGCTGAACTATGGGTTTCTTCTAAGATAGCATTCTTCAGGTCCTTATAATCAGGTACACATACTCTTCCTTGCTTTAACAATGTTCCATCGGACCTTAACTCATAATTCAACCTCACCTTCTCACCTACTTCTTCTATCAACTTCCAAAGACTCGGATCTTATGATTGCTTCTTATAGATATCATCTATTAGGGTAAGCCTCACTTGAAAATGAACTATTAAATTTCCCATTTGGCCTACTGCCAAAGTGGCATCAGCATTCAACAACTTTTGTAACAGTCTACCCTGGACTGAACTAAGGGTAGCTCGAGGACATCTCGACTTCTGATATAGGGCATCATGTACCACATTCGCCTTTCCCGAGTGGTATTCAATGGTACAATCATAGTTCTTTATTAACTCTAACCACCTTCGTTGTCTCAGGTTCAGCTTCTTCTAATCAAAGATATACTTTAAACTCTTATGGTCAGTAAATATATGACAACACTCACCATACAAGTAGTGCCTCCAAATCTTAAGAGCTAGCACTACTGCTACTAATTCCAGATCATGAGTTGGATAATTATATTTGTGCTTCTTTAACTGCCTAGAAGCATAAGCAATTACCTTTCCTTCTTGCATCCACACACAACCAAGTCATTGTCGGGACGCATCACAGAAAATCTCAAACTCTTTCCTTGGCACGGGCAGAGTTAGGATTGGTGTGGATACCATTCTCTGCTTTTACTCCTGAAAAATCTGCCCGCACTTATCCGTCCATTCAAATTTAGCATCCTTCCTAGTCAAACTAGACAACGGAAGAACAATCTTTGAGAATCCTTCTACAAATCTTCTATAGTATCTTGCTGAAATGCATCCAAAAAGTGCATTTTCTGGGCTTAGAATTTAGTTAGTTTTATGCTTAATTTGAGATCTTTGATGCTTTTATTGTTTGATTGTAGGAAATTGAGCAATTGGATGAGAACGAGCAATTTCAGAAGATTAATGACTAAAATACCCCCAAGAAGGTTAAGGGTTTGACCTAGGGTAATGATCAAAGGAGAAAAAGGAAAGAAAATGCGGAAAGCGAAGGCAGGGCAGCGTTGAACAAGAGTTGCAACGCTGGCCCGCGATGCTACAAGGCAAAAAGCTCATGGAAATAAGGCAGCGTCACAACACTGTACGATTAGAAGATGTGCGCTATGGATGATTTAACGTCAGCGTTGCAATGCTGCCTTGGAGTGTTGCAACGCTGCGACTACTGCCTATATAAGTAGTTTGTGGCCGAACTGATTCAGGGAGGCATATAGAGGCACTTTTAGGACTATTTTGAGAGCGTAAAGCAATATTTTGGTGAGGCCTCCCTGGAGAGTGTAATTTTAGACAGAGGTGGCATCTCGGAACTTCAAAGGATCAAAGATTTGAAGAGATCGTTGGGTTGCAATTCCGGATTCGAGGACGAGAGTCAAGAACACAGCTCGCAATTTCTTCCCTCTTTTATTTTCTGTCCTTTGTGTTTGGAAACCTCATGAATGGTCTATGTTTGTCTTGTAAACATGAGGGACTGATTTTTGTTTCTAAGGTGTTGATCTAGTTTTATGGATTGTGAAAATTGATTGGGTTATTTCTTGGATTGAATTTATGCATAATTATTTTAGTATGTTTGTTCTTAATGCTTTTGATTAACTGATCACAAATCGAATGTTCTTTACTTAATGTCTGTCTCGAGAGAGAAGGTGTTGAGTTGGATCTAGCTTGTTAAACTGTTAATCGAGTATACACGAGAGTGATAGGAGATTAATAGAGATTGTCGACGAAGGAACTTAATGTTGTGGCTAGTCAAGCGATAGAAGAGATTCGGATCGATGGGTAGACATTAGAAAGGGTTGAGCTCGAGAGAGGATACCTGGATAAAAGACTCCTAGATCTATAATTTGCTTGAATCAATCTAAGGTCAAAATAATTAATTTGGTTAATCCGTTTAACGAAATCATACCCCATGACGTGTCTTTGTCTAGTTTCACCCCAGTTTTATCTTTTCTTGCTTTTTAGGATTAGATTAGTTAGGTTCTCATTACAGTTT
Organism: Benincasa hispida; assembly: GCF_027475165.1. Taxonomy (NCBI): domain Eukaryota; kingdom Viridiplantae; phylum Streptophyta; class Magnoliopsida; order Cucurbitales; family Cucurbitaceae; genus Benincasa; species Benincasa hispida. The sequence continues at coordinate 36,327,060 of NC_143484.1, read as the reverse complement.
GTTCCCTTAAATAAAATTAGAAGAATCTCTGAATAGCTAAAAGAGTCAAACCAATTCCTCAGAAGATGATACTCGGTCTCCTGACCATTTTACTATATTATAATTTGATGTGTGCGCTTGCACTACCATCAAGTTTTTGGCGCCGTTGCCGGGGAATTATGTTTTGATTTCTTTTAATATTTAAGAGATTTGACTAATTTTAATTTAGGGTGTAGATTATTTTGTTTTGTTTTATTTTCAATTTTTTTTATTTCAGTCTTCTCTTGTGTGATTTTCTTTTGTGGTGTTTGCTTTACCATGTCTTATTATAATTTTGGGTGGCCTTATGGGTTTTACCAACCTAATCTAGGTCCAACTCCGCCACTGCCACCAATGTCTTTCAACCCATACCCATATCCCATCAGTTACCCATCCCATGACCATAAGAGTTTTTATGTTTATCCACCCCCAGTAGAGGAGAAACCTTCTTTAAAGGACCTGTTAAAAGAGTCTATCTTAGAGTCCCAATTTAGGAGGTTTTGTATGGAAGAGAGGAGGAGGTTAGATAGGATAGAAGCCCAATTAATGGAGAATGAGGCAGCCTTGAAACGTTTAAGAAATCAACTTATTCTTATGATTGATGCATTTAGAGCCTTGTTTGAGAAAAATATTTCCAATGCCATCGGGGTAGGAAGGTCAGTTATTGTAGATTTTGATGATGGGGATGAATTGGAAGCGTTAGAGTCATACCAAGAGTCGGTTTGTGAGATTGAGAGAGAAGTTATGCCAAATTTAGATAAGGAAGTTCAAGTGGTTAAGGTTGAGGTTGAAGAGCCGTATGTTCCATCACTCGAGAGTCCTTTTGCCATTGATCTTTCTCTCTCATATTCTTATGAGTCGCGTCAGTTTGAGTCTTTTTTTAATTTTTAGTCTTTTTATTTTCCAAAAATTAAAAATACCAAAAATAATTTTCTACTTTCAGGTACGCTGGAAAAGAAGGAAAACCTACAAGACTTTGTAGGTTATATTGATTCAACCAAGAAGGGGCATGAAAAATGCGAGAATTTTTATGTACCTTGACAGACAATCTCCCTTGTTGTCTAGCTTGGACGTTAAACACAACGCTTCTTGGGCAACAACCCAAGTTTTTCTTTTCTTGTTGCTATTTTAGATTATTTTATTATTTTTATTTTTAGTTCAACACTCATGATTTGAACTCTTATCTTTTTCTGGTCCAGGTTTTACAGGAGCCCTCAAATTAAAGCATGGTTTGCAAGCCTGACACATGTGGATTACTTCATTAATCAGGCCAGTTTTACTCACTCCCTATTTTTATTTTATTGCATTAAGGACAATGCATGTTTCTAAGTTTGGGATGGGGGATGTATTGCATACTTTTCCTTGTCTAGTTGTTTTTATCCTGCTATGCATGTTATTTAGAAAAAAAATTGTCTTATGCATTTTAATTGATTCACTAGAAGAATTTCAGGCTTCAATGTCGGTTTTAAACTGACATTAAAGCCCTTTAATATCGGTTGCAATCGACATTAAAGCCCTTTAATGAAATTTGCAACGGACATTAAAGCCCTTTAATGTTAATTGCAATTGAAGCCCAAAAATCAAATGAAGCCCTTTAAATCGACATTGAAGCCGAGAATCTATTCGTTTTATCGATTATTTTCCATTTTTTTAAATTTCGTTACCGAATCCATTTTTTCAGTCAAAAAGTATAACATGACACATCATCATCGAACACTATGGCTATGACATATTATTTATGTATGGATTGCAAATCTATTACATTTAATCTGCAAAATCTACTATAAAATTATAATTTAAAAGGCCGTACAATAATTCAACCCTTGAAAACACAAATTACAAGTAATACAAACATTATGAGTTTACTGTCCCTCTCCACTTAGTAAGTATGGATCCTTTCATAATTCTTCTTGAACAGACCCCCCGAACTTCAGCAGTGTCTGGTTATAGGCATCTTTGTCTGACCACTGTTGTTCGAAGGATCACAAACAAAAAAGGTTTAAGACAAAGGATTGAAAGTGAAAATGTGATCAAAATTCATATTCAACTAACCGTGTTTATTGGGAATGTGTATAAATGGTACATTCAAGGCAAAATTCTTGTAATGAATGTGTTGGATCTAGAGTTCCCCAAGAAAAAGCATAAAGAGGTTGTGATACCAAATCTTTACTTCTTTGTTGCACCTGCAAAACAAGAAAACTTAATAGTTGAATAAATGAGAGAATCTTATTTTTCAAGATCTTGAAGAAGAGAAGCTTGGTTACCTAGATATAAGAAACGAAGATGATGGAAAATTTTCGGCAACATAACGATGCTACCACAACAAAACCAAAAATTTACCCTGAACCTGTTTAAAGAAACACACTCCTAAAAATATTTCACAACCACTTGTTCTCAACAGAATTATCAGAATTCCCAAAAAATGAATATTCAAGAACACATATATCAATAAGCAAATTTAGCTCACAATGTACTTTAAATCTCAAAAGTTGTCACACAAACTACCATAGTGCATGAATAACCACAATCTACCATAGTGCAACCCACGAACTCAAGAACCTTGAATCAAATCTAAACTAAAAATAAATAGTACCCATGAGCCATAAACGGGTGTTATATTCTAATCCAATATGTTTACATTCTAATCCAATCTAAACTATAAAGAGGCCAATGGCCTTAAGAGAAATAATTCATTGCAATATGTTTACTCACCTCTTCATTGCAAGCGTGGTTGTGGCGCTTCGGCGGAGACACAATTGATACTACAAACGAGTACTATTTTCTCTAGCCAACTACGCTAGTCCATTGCATTTTTAAAATAATTAACTTTCTTAGGTGTAACTATTGATTGTTTTTAAGTTTTATGGTAATATATATTCTTCATATCAAGTTTTACTAAAAGACTACATGCAGCAGTTCTAGGAAAATGAGACCTTAAGAGCAAAATAGGTGCCCATACAAGGGATTTATCAACGTCTCTGTGTTCATGTGACTGTGTGTGGGAGACACAAAAGAGAGAGAGGAAACCTTGGAGGGCTCCTGCCTCGAGGTGGGCTCCGGTATCGCTTATCAGGTGACCAATCGCATTTGTTTGTGTAGCTTGAATACCTTCATATAAAATGAATGAATTAAATTCCAAAGTCTTGATTAATATAGTTAGTATCTTAAAATAAGTATCTATCCATAAAAAAATATAAATATTTACCTATTTCGACTTCTTCCATAAATATTTCTACCACCATAACTACGAGGACGTTAAGCTGCACCTCCGAAACTGCAACAACAGAGGGCAAGATGTATTAAACAGAGAAATTACAAAAAAAAAAAAAAAAAAAAAAAAAAAAAAAGGAAAAAGAAAAAGAAAAATACAGAAACAAAAACAAAAATCTGCGAACCTTGTCTAGGATTTGCAATTGAGATTAGTTCTGATGCAGCAATATCAACTGCTTGGGCCACAAAGTCAGAACCCTGCACCCAATTGAAATTATGATAGGCAAGTACATAAAATTAAATTAAATCTAAGACGAATTAAAATCAGACTGTAGCTCTGCACAGATATTTGCATCTATATTGATAAGATGAAAGATAAGTACATTAACCATATAAAACATCAATAGTAAGATTACGCCTTACAGTGCTAGCATAAATTCCAAACAGTCCCGTGTTATTGAAGATGCTGTTAAATGCAGAAAAAGATTGAATCTGCTGGTATTCATTCAAAACTCAGAGATCTGTTTCAAACCCAAAGCAAATGAAAAGATTCAACGACGACGGCAACAGAACGAAGACGGAACGAACGACGAACGACAACGGCGGTAGATCTGGCGATCGACGACAGCAGATTTGGAGACACACGAACGACGACAAAACGAACAGCAGATCCGACGGAGACACACGAACGACGACGAAATGAGCAGTAGATCTGGCGGAATGACCAGAAAATCCACTTTGGAAGAGAGGAGTGAGAAATGAAATGAGCAGTAGACACAGGTTTGGAGGAAAGGAGTGAGAAAGATAGGGTCTGAAGAGGGAAGTGTGAGAATGAGAAGAAAAAGAAAATAGAGGGAGAGTGAAGAGGGAAATGAAAAAAATGGGGGGAAAATAGAAAGTTAGAAGAAAAAGTGAAGTGGGTCTTTAATGTAAGTTTAAAACCGACATTAAGGTACCCCTACAATGTCTGTTTTAAACTGACATTAAAGATCCGCTTTTTAAAAAAAACAAAACCAACATTATACATCCGATTTCATTTTTTCCAACCGACATTAAAGCCCAAAATTCTTGTAGTGATTAAATGTTTCGAGTGGCTGAATTTTGAGGAAAATTTAAGATTTTTTTGAATTAAAAAGAGGATATTGTGATTAAATTATGAAATTTGCTGAGGATGTAGTGATTAAGATTGCCTATGAGTTATTCTAAATTTACATGTTAGATGATCTGCTGTAGAAATAGGATGACATACTCTTGAATTAAATTATCTTTAAGTCCCTCTTTGAGTCTCCCATAGCATGAACACGTAGTCACTTTAATTTAGAAACTTTAACTAAAAGTAGGATTGGGTTTAGTGTATTTGGTTGTCACCTCGAAAGGTCCCACCGGTTAGAGGGTTGATGTGCATGATGGTTTGTAATGTTAAACTAAGAGGAAAACAAAAGAATAATATTATTGCCTTTGAAAAAAGAAATAGAGTATATACTCATGTGCTTAAAAGAAAATATTTTTTTATTATTTTGAACTTGTAATGTGTATGCATGGATGAGGGTAAAAAGAGTTGTCATTGCTATTATCAGTTAAGACACTTGGGAATTGACTAGGTATGATTCTCTGCAGTGATTGTGTGAAAGCTAGTGCCCCTAGGTAAAATGATGCAAGTTTAGGGCCCTTTTTGTTGTTAAAAAAAGGTATAAAAACAAGGCACCTTAGTGGACATATTACTTCTTGAGTGTGTGGATGCTTCATGATTGGTGCATGAGCCAGAGTAGGGGGAAAACTAGAGAAGCTCTCTTGAACCTAACTTTAGTTCTTGTATTTTGAATTAAATGTGACTTGCACAGACACACATGGGAGATGATGAGATTTGGCCTTGAAATTTTTTAATGTTGGGATGTGCTTGAAAGTTTCTACTCATGGATCTAATATGCTTATTCTGAATGATGAGGTTTTGAGTCATTTGCATGCTTGTCTAAATTTCATTATAGTCTTGTTCTTTCTTTACTAGGGACTAGCAAAGTTCTAAGTTTGGTGTGGTGTAAATGCATCCAAAAAGTGCGTTTTTTGGGCTTGGATTTAGTTAGTTTTATGCTTAATTTGAGATCTTTGATGCTTTTATTGTTTGATTATAGGACATAGAGCAATTGGATGAGAACGAGCAATTTTAGAATATTAATGACCACAATACCCCCAAGAAGGTCAAGGGTTTGACCTAGGGTAATGATCAAAGGAGAAAAAGGAAAGAAAATACGGAAATTGGAGGCAGGGCAGCGTTGAACAAGCGTTGCAACGCTAGCCCACGCGCTGCAAGGCAGAGAGCACATGGAAACAACACAGTGTTGTAGCATTGTGACGCTACGATTAGAAGAGGCGCACTACAGATGATTTAACGTCAGCGTTGCAACGCTGCCTTGGAGCATTTCAATGCTACGACTACTGCCTATATAAGCAGTTTGAGCCGAACTAATTCGGGGAGGCCAATAGAGGCACTTTAGGGTTATTTTTAGAGCGTAAAGCAATATTTCAGTGAGGCCTCCTTAGAGAGTGTAATTCTAGAAAAAGGCGGCATCTTAAAGCTTCAAAGAATCGAAGATTTGAAGAGATCGTTGAGTGGCGATTCCGGATTCGAGGATGAGAGTCAAGAACACGACTTGCAATTTCTTCCTCTTTTATTTTCTATCCTTTGTGTTTGGAAACCTCATGAATGGTCTATGTTTGTCTTACAACCATGCTGACTGATTTTTGTTTCTAGGGTGTTGATCTAGTTTTATGGATTGCGAAAACTGATTTGGTTATTTCTTGGATTGAATTTATGCATAATTATTTTAGCATGTTTGTTCTTAATGCTTTCAATTAACTGATCACTAATTGAATGTTCTTTACTTAATGTCTGTCTCGAGAGAGAAGGTGTTGAGTTGGATCTAGCTTGTTAAACCGTTAATCGAGTATGCACGAGAGTGATAGAAAATTAATAAAGATTGTCGACGGAGGAACTTAATGCTGTGGCTAGTCAAGCGATAGAAGAGATTCGGATCGATGGTTAGTCATTAGAAAGGGTTGAGCTCGAGAGAGAGAATACCTGGATAAAATACTCCTAGATCTAAAATTTGCACGAATCAATCTAAGGTCAAAATAATTAATTTGGTTAATCGTTTAACAAAATCATACCCTAAGACGTGTCTTTGTCTAGTTTCACTCCCGTTTTATCTATTCTTGCCTTTTAGGATTAGATTAGGTTCTCATTACAGTCTGTTCCCTTAAATAAAATTAGAAGAATCTCTGAATAGCTAAAAGAGTCAAACCAATTCCTCAAGGACGATACTCGGTCTCTTGACTGTTTTACTATATTATAATTTGACGCGTGCCCTTGCTCTATCATCACTTGCTAGACCAAGGAAACTACGTACTTCTGTCACGGAGGTAGGTCATTCCCATCCAACTATCGCTTCTTTCTTCTGAGGATCTACTCTGACTCCCGCAGCTGACACTACGTGCCCTAAGAAAACAATCTGGTTAAGCCAAAACTCACACTTACTGAATTTAGCGTACAGTTGTTTTTCTCATAACGTCTCTTTCAGGTGTTTTGCATGCTTCTCCTCATCTACTGAATAAACTAGGATATCATCAATAAAGACAATCATGAAGTGATCCAAATAAAGATGGAATATTCTGCTCATTAAGTCCGTAAATACTACTAAGGCATTTGTCAGCCCAAACGACATGATTAAAAACTCATAATGCCTGTATTTTGTTCTAAAAGCAATTTTAGGAATATCCAATTCCCTAATCTTTAACTGGTGGTATCTTGATCTCAAATCTATTTTAGACGAACTGATGCTTCTTTCAGTTGGTCAAAAAGATCATTGATACGGGGTAATGGATACTTATTCTGTATCATCACTTTGTTCAATTGTCTAAAATTAATGGATACTTATTTTGTATCATCACTTTGTTCAATTGTCTATAATTAATGTGTAACCTAAGAGTGCCATCCTTCTTTTTTACAAATAGAACTAGCGCTCCCCACGACGACACACAGGGCCTGATATATCCCTTGTCCACTAATTCCTGTAGCTGGACCTTCAACTCCTTTAACTCTGCTGGTGCCGTCCTATATGGGGCTTGTGAAATAGAAGTTGTACTAGGGATTAGGTCTATCATAAATTTTATTTCTCTATTAGGTGGTAAGCCTAACAATTCTTCAGGGAATACATCAATAAACTCTTGCACCACCAGTACATCTTCTGGCCCCAATTCCTTTTTTTTTTTTTTTTTTTTTTTTTTTTTTTTTACTATTACATAGGCTAGGTAGGCCATGCATCCTTCCTCAACAACTTCCTACCTTTGATTACTGAAATCAAGCTACTAGGAAAAACTCTCCTATCCCCTGTAAAGGCTATCTCTACTTTCCCAAGCTTCTTAAATACTATCTCCCTCCTATGCCAATCAACTGAGACATGATATTTACTTAAGAAATCCATGCCTAATATGGTGTCAAATTCAAGCAATTCTAAAGGAATTAAATCAATCAGCATACTGTGTTCCTCAATCAGTACCTCACATTTCCTATGAACTTCTTTTACCACTATTATCTCGCCAACAGGGGTAGAAATTAATAACTCTTCAGGCATACTTTCTAGTATCCTATCAATATGTGATGCAAACATGCTAGAGACAAATGAGTGTGTGGCACAAGGATCTAATAACACATATGCAGTGTGGTTACAAAGTGTTATCGTACCAGTCATAACATAAGTTGTCTCTTCAGCTTCCTAATGGGTTATTGCATACATTCTGCCTTGTGGTGAGGCCTACCAACTACCTTTTTTTAGCTTAGCTCCACTAGTGTTTTCTCTACCAGTCTCAACTACTCTAGGCTGATTGATTGTTTGAGAGGTCGCTCTTTGTTCAGTATGCGTTTCTTGGACTAACTGAAGGCATTCCCTCCTGAAATGACAGGCTTGACCACACTGATAAACACTATTTCTTCCACTGTAGCACGACCCTAAATGATTCTTTCCACATGTCGAACATAGGGGTTTCCTGGCAGAACTCACAACTGACTCACTTGCACGTCCTCACTTCATTCCTCCAGCTGAACCAGTTGACTAACCGAACGTTCTCTGCCTCTACCAACCTCCATTATCCCTATCAGAGTGTTGCCCACCATACTCAACCTTAAAATTCTTCTCCTAGATACTTCGGGAGTGAACTTCCGCCGTTCTTCTCGTTCCCCTCGAACCTGTTCTTCCTCAGCCAAACTCTTCTCAACTCTCATGGCAGTCTCAACTAACTGGGTAAAGTCTAACTAGTTAGCTGTAGCCGTTATTGGTGTCCTAATCTCTTTCCTCAGCCCATTCTCAAACCTCTTACATCTATCTATCTCTTCTACAATAATTGTGGATGCATACTAAGATAACTCAATATATTTCTGCTCATATTCAGCTACTGTCAATGATCCCTATACAAGCTTCAAGAATTCATTCCTCTTGGCTTCCCTGAACGAGCTAGGATAATACTTATCCTCGAAAGCATTAAACTCTTCCTAGGTCATAGACTCAGATCGGTTCCCTCTAGAATCTAGGACCTTCCACCACTTCTTTACTCTCTTCTGAAGCAGGAACATCCAACTCGACTTTCTTATCCTCGGGACATCTCATCAAAATAAAATATTTCTCAATCATATTTATCTAGACCTCAGCATCTACTGGATCTGTTGCACCCTCAAAGGTCGTGCCACCCAGTGCTTTCAACCTCTCTATATTATAATTCTTCTCTGGGTCTGTCTACACACTCACTGCCAACCTCTGGGCTCTTCGATCAAATATTCTATCCTCCATCTGAAGATTAGCTCTCTCTCGAGGGGTACTAGATTCTCCCTTAGAGGTGGTCTCCTGAACCACTAGATCTGAGTTCTGGTGACAATCTCTACCTTCCTCAAGGCTTCTAACAGGTTCTTGTTCCCCTAGAACTATGGGGTCTCTAGTACGGTCACGATCCCTGTCTTCCTTCTACTTACTCAGTCTACCACTTCTTCTCAACATTCTTGCTAAATAGTGCACACATATTTTAATGCATGAGTATAGGCCCAAAATCTTATACTCTGATACCAACTTGTCACACCTCTTCTAGATTCCCTTTCAACCTAGAAGGAAGTGTGAAGATAGCAGATGTCAACCCTTTTATGACATCTTCTGCCCCTCCCTCCTTAAAAAGTTTACCTTAGGTCTAGCATGCCAGTTAAGTACTTAATTATAAAAACACAAAATTTTAGCTAAACATTTCCATTAACCATACAAAATACTTGGAAACCCCAAGCACAAAGAAAATACATACAAACATATTACAAACACATTCATCTCCAGGATTACTCAATACTGGGCTCTTAACTTAAGTCAGTTTCTAGTCCCTAGTATGCACGTGACAAAATTTAGCAAAATAAGGTAAAAACCTAAACTTTCTCTTCAACTCTCAAAACTTGATGTACTCGTGTGGCAAACTGGTAGATCAGCTAGGTTTCGGGGTGTAGACCGCTACCTGGGAGTAATGTTAGAGTATATCAACAAGCAGTGGAAGCAAAAAGGATCAATAAGTACTCCAATTCATTAATTTTAGCATTAAATAAAGCATGCTTACACAATAACAAGAGGGTTTCGAGCCATATCTTTGTAGAACTTCTTGAAATCTTGATTCTCATCTGCAAACTTCTCCAAATCTTGTTGTAGACCACCTCAAGATCTTCCCCACTATTCTCTTGGAACTTTAGATTGAGTTGTGAAACTCAAAATAAGCTTGAATGAAGGGAACTTGGAGAAGAACTCACTGCTACAACCCACTTGAAGAACAACTTCTTCAACACGAATTTTTCAGCAAAAATTCTATAGATGCATGCCTCAATTCCACTCCGATCTTCTTTATTTATTACAAATCTTTCATGCAAAGAAGATGGTTGCATGAGATGCAACTCATGCTTGGAGTTATTGAAGTCAAATATAAGTAGGTTTGGTGTGAGCTAGTTGAAGGTTTAATGGAAAAACCATAGTTCCATTTTGTGTTATTTTTCCAACTTTTCAATTTTTTACCAAAATGATTTCAAATATCAATTTGATATCTAAAATTGAAAATATTATTAATTTTGCAAAATTAATTTAATTTTTCTAATAAAATTAATAAATAATTATTTAAACAATTTAATTAATTCTAATTAATTTAATATCAAACATTAAATTAATTTTACACAAATCCACCTTTATATATTTAAATCAAATTCTCCTATTCCGTTTAATTCTTCAAATTAAACGTGTAATTTGTGGTAAAGCAAATAAAACAAACAACTGAGCAAAATCAAGAAGTGAAGTAAAATATCCTATATTATACATCACAAGCGTTCGTACAAACTGTTAACAAACTATAGGACACGAGACTTTAGGGTATCAACCCCAACAAAATGGGCCTATTAAGCTTGCAAACTCTTTACTCTTGATATGGAACAATGAAGCCCTCCAGTTGAGCTATCTAAATGGTCTCCTCAAGATTATCATTCAGAAAGGCAGTCTTAACGTCCATTTGCCATATCTCATAATCATAAAATGTGGCTATGGACAGGAGTATCCTGATAGACTTCAACATGACAACAGGTGAGAAAGTTTCCTCATAGTCCACTCCCTCGACCTGGGTATAACCCTTTTCCACGAGTCTAGCCTTAAAGATTTGTACCTTTCCATCTACACCTTGTTTTCTCTTGTAGATCCACTTACACCCTAAAGGTTTTACCCCATCAGGCTGATCCACAAGTTCCTAGACATTATTGAAGTACATGGACTCCATTTTTTGGTTCATGGCTTTAATCCATTCATCTTTGTCAACATCCTCTATTGCTTGCTTGTAAGACAAGGGATTCTCGACCCCATCATCAAACATGATGTTTTGGGCTTTAGTCAAAACCATGTAGTGTTTTGGTGGGTTCGCAACCCTCCCACTACATCAAGGCAGTCTCAACTCTTGAGATGGTTAACTAGATGAACCGACATCAACAACTCTTATTGATCTATCAGTCTGTTCAACAACTCTTGTTAAACTCTCAGTAGTCTCACTTGAAATCTCATGTAAAACAAGTTTGCTTCGTGGTTTATGATCCCTTATGTGGTCTTTTTCCAAGAAGATAGTATTTGTTGACACAAACACTTTGTTCTCACTCGGATCATAGATTTGGAATTCAAGGTCCATATACTCTTCATCATGATCAGATCATAGTGTTTTTATCTTATTACCTAACAAGTTTTCAACTTCAGCCTTATACTCCTTGAACTTGTCAAGAGCTTCAGACTTACGTTGTATTAGGTATAGATACCCCTACCTTGAATAATCATCTATGAAAGAGATGAAATATTCATACCCATCTCGAGACCTAACACTCATCGAATGATGCGTTGTGAATATGATGAAATAATGGTGTATATTGCGATAGTGGTGTATGCGTTGTGTAACGGTCATGCTTGTCCAGGGCCTGTTGCCCATGGCCGCATGCCCAATCCAACCCCTTTCTAGCTTACTTTCACATCCTGTATTGTATTAGTGTAGTTAGCTTGCTTTCTTTACATTTTCATTGTAAGTGACCACTCGCCCTTTTGCATATGCAAGGGCGCCAGTTGGCTTTTTGTTCAGAATGCACTATATGGGGATAAGACTAACCATCATTTCCTCATACCCGGAGTAGTACTCTATAAAGCCGTTGTTGTTGCTTATTGCTTTCTAGTCTACTACAATCTTTCTTTCTTTATTCACACTCACAAATCTTCTTACGAAAACCTTTTCTCCAAACCCGTTTTCTAAAACCGTTTTCCCTAAAACGGGGGTGGAGGTTGCAAGAGGCACTCGGTGTGCCATCGGCAGTCCGTAATCGAGTTGGCTGGCTTGTTCGTGAGCGGGAACAAGTGCCGCACAATCGCTAAGAGAAGCTTCCGAAAGAGCGATTGTGACAGTTGGTATCAGAGCCAAGGTTGGCTTATAGAGAGAGATCAGTGATCATGTCGGCGACGAAGAACCTGAACAAGTCCCATGTGGACAGATTGGTAGAGATGGAAGAACAAATGCTCTACCTGAGAGAGGTCCCAGATAATGTTCGTTTCCTTGAGACTCGGCTACAAGAAGTTGCCGAGAAAGCCGATGGAATTGATGCGGTGGTAGGCCGCCTAGACGGATTACCCGTCAGAGAATTGATGATGAGGGTAGAGACCCTCGAGACCAAGACAGTACGGTCCGGCAGCTTTGAACGAGGCGATAGCTCCTCGGGCTCTGTTGCCCACATAGAGGAGCGTGTCGAAGAGCTGGACAGCTCCCAAAAAGCAATACTTCAGATGGTAACTGACTTATCTGAAGACTTTCGATCGGCCCTGGATGTCGTCAGAGCCGAGATAGCGGATGTGAGTGCTAGAGTGAATCTCACCATCCGAGCGGTAGGGAACCAAGCCCCACCTGGGGGAGCAATGGCAGTGAGCCGAATAAAAATCCCAGAACCGAAACCCTTCTGTGGGGTGCGAGAAGCGAAAGCCCTGGAAAATTTTATCTTCGACCTTGAGCAATACTTCAAGGCGACGAACACAGTGACCGAAGAGTCGAAAGTCACAATAGCAACGATGCATCTAGTTGAAGATGCGAAATTGTGGTGGAGATCACGATTTACAGACATACAGGAAGGACGCTGCACTATTGATACTTGGGATAGATTGAAACAAGAACTTCGTTCGCAGTTCTTCCCTGAAAATGTCGAGATCTTGGCTCGACGAAAACTTCGAGAGCTAAAGCAAACAGGTAACATCAGGGACTATGTAAAACAGTTTGCAGGACTTATGTTAGACATACGAGATATGTCTGAAAAAGACAAGGTCTTTTGCTTTGTGGAAGGGCTGAAACCGTGGGCAAAATCAAAACTATATGAACAGAGAGTACAGGATCTCCCCTCTGCCTACGCGGCAGCTGAACGGCTGTACGACCTTAGCACTGACTCGCAAGATGTGAGGAAACAATCAACTTCCTCCAATGGGGGAAACAGAAACAGCCGTTCCAGTCCTCCCCGACCTGGGGGAGGAGACAAGAACACAGAAGGGGACCGTAAATCATCCCAACCGAGATCAGGAAACAACTGGCGGGGGCCGCCACAACAGCATAACAATTACAATCGCCCCCTATCTTGTTTCATATGTAGAGGGCCACACAGGGCGGGCGAATGTCCAAATCGAACTGCGTTCAATGCTTTTCAAGCCACATTGGCCTCTACCTCCGAAGACAAGGCTGAACTGGAAGAGACGGTAACGAGCCAGTGGCAGAAATTGAGAATCCCAGGATGGGGGCATTGAAATTCCTATCTGCACTTCAGAAGAATATGGGAAAGGCGACGGAGCCACTAGAGAAAGGTCTCATGTATGTGGACGCTTGGGTCAACCAAAGATCGGCCAAAACCACGATGGTTGACTCTGGGGCTACCCATAACTTCATGGCTGAAAGAGAAGCTCGCCGCCTGAACTTGAATTGGGAAAGAGATGCAGGGAAGATGAAAGCTGTGAATTCCGCAGCCCTACCAATTACGGGGATAGCGAAGAGAACTCCAGTGAAGTTAGGAGATTGGAAGGGCTTCGTTGACTTCGTAATTGTCAAGATGGATGATTTCGACGTGGTACTGGGAATGGAATTTCTGCTTGAACATAAAGTCATACCAATGCCCCTTGCCAAATGCTTAGTCATTACCGAATCTACACCGACCGTAGTCCAAGCCAGTATCAAGCAGCCAAATGGGGTGAGAATGATCTCAGCCCTCCAATTGAAGAGGGGCCTGGCCCACGACGAACCCACGTTCATGGCCATCCCGATAGAATCAGTTGAGTCCACTGAAGAGGAGATCCCCCAAGACGTTCTATTTGTCTTGGAAGAGTATCGGGACGTCATGCCGAAAAGCCTGCCCAAGTCCTTACCCCCACGAAGGGGGATTGACCATGAGATTGAGTTGTTGCCAGGGGCAAAGCCGCCTGCCAAGAATGCATATCGGATGGCCCCGCCAGAATTGGCTGAGCTTCGGAAACAGTTAGACGAGTTGTTAGAGGCAGGATTTATTAGACCGGCAAAGGCTCCTTATGGAGCCCCAGTACTGTTCCAGAAGAAGAAGGATGGGAGCCTCCGGTTGTGCATCGACTATCGGGCCTTGAATAAGCTCACAGTCCGCAACAAATATCCCCTTCCTATCATCACTGACTTATTTGATCAGCTTCACGGTGCTAAGTATTTCTCGAAGCTGGACCTACGGTCTGGATATTATCAGGTTCGAATTGCTGAAGGAGACGAACCCAAGACGACCTGTGTCACGAGATATGGAGCCTTCGAATTCCTCGTGATGCCCTTTGGCCTCACCAATGCTCCAGCAACGTTCTGTACCCTAATGAACCAAGTGTTTCACGAATACCTCGACAAATTCGTCGTAGTATATCTTGATGACATTGTGGTCTATAGTGCCTCGTTGGAGGACCATCGGCGTCACCTCCAACTAGTCTTTGAAAAGCTGAGGAGAAATCAGTTGTATGTAAAGAGAGAGAAGTGCTCCTTTGCCCAAGAGCGCATAAATTTCCTCGGCCACGTGATTGAGTGTGGTCGGATTGGTATGGAAGAGGGCAAGGTGGCCGCAATTAGAGACTGGAGGGTACCATCATCCGTGACCGAACTACGATCCTTCCTCGGACTAGCCAACTACTATAGGCGGTTCGTAGAAGGATTCTCGAGAAGAACAGGGCCGTTAACCGAACTGTTGAAGAAGGATAGCCAATGGAGCTGGACTCCTGAATGTCAAGCCGCCTTTGAGGGCTTGAAGAAAGTGATGATTGAGGGGCCGGTCCTCGGAATTGCCGACGTGACCAAGCCATTTGAAGTAGAGACTGATGCTTCTGACTTCGCGTTGGGCGGTGTTCTCCTCCAAGACGGACACCCCATCGCGTATGAGAGTAGAAAACTAAATGATGCCGAACGGAGGTATGCCGCCTCCGAGAAAGAGATGTTAGCAGTAGTTCACTGCTTGAGGGCCTGGAGACAGTATCTCTTGGGGGCCAAGTTCGTGGTCAAGACCGACAATAACTCCATTTGTCACTTCTTCAACCAACCGAAGTTGTCGTCCAAACAGGCACGGTGGCAGGAATGTCTAGCGGAGTTCGACTTCCAATTCGAACATAGACCGGGGAAGAGCAACCAAGCGGCTGACGCTCTTAGCCGAAAGAGCGAACATGCGGCCCTGTGCATGTTCGCCCGCCTACAAGCAAGTACGTTGAGTGCAACAGTACGAGAAACTGTCAAAACTCACTTGACAAATGATACAGCAGCGCAGGCCATCTTACAGTTGGCCAGGGAGGGGAAGACACGCCAGTTCTGGGTGGAAGATGATCTACTATACACCAAAGGCAATCGCCTCTACATCCCCAGATCCGGGGAGTTACGAAGGTCACTGATGAAGGAGTGTCACGACACACCGTGGGCAGGACATAATGGTTGGCAGAGGACTTATGCCCTTCTGAAGCAAGGCTACTATTGGCCAAGTCTTCGAGACGATGTCATGCAATTTACCAAGACTTGCCTTGTCTGCCAACAAGATAAGGTTGAAAGGGCGAAATTAGCGGGTCTGCTGGAACCCCTACCTGTGCCCTCTAGACCGTGGGAGAGTGTGTCTCTCGACTTCATCACCCATTTGCCCAAGGTGGGAGAGTTTGAATCGGTCCTTGTTATCATCGACCGGTTCTCGAAATATGCCACGTTCGTCCCAACGCCGAAAATGTGCACAGCCGTGATGACTGCTCAGTTGTTCTTCAAACACATCGTGAAATTATGGGGTGTCCCCATGAGCATTGTTAGCGATCGAGACGGAAGATTCACTGGGACATTCTGGACAGAATTGTTCAGAATATTGGGATCATCACTGAATATCTCCTCTAGCTATCATCCCCAAACCGATGGACAGACGGAATGCTTCAACAGTATGCTCGAGGAATATCTGCGTCACTTTATCGACGCTAGGCAGAAGAACTGGGTCCAGTTGTTAGATGTGGCTCAGTTCAGCTTCAATAGCCAGCAGAGTTCCGCGACCGGAAAAACACCCTTCGAAGTCGTGTGCGGCAGACAGCCACTCATGCCACACTTGGTGGACCACCCTTATGCAGGCAAAAGTCCTCAGGCACATAACTTCACTAAAGAGTGGAGTGAAACCTCTGAGATCGCTCGCGCCTACCTAGAAAGAGCATCGAAGAGGATGAAGAAGTGGGCTGATAAGAAGCGGAGGGCCCTTGAGTTTCAAGCTGGGGACAAGGTCCTGATCAAGCTACGACCGGAACAGTTTCGTTTCCGAGGCCAGAGAGACCAACGGCTAGTAAGGAAATATGAAGGTCCAGTGGAGATAATTGAGAAGGTCGGGAGAACTTCATACAGGGTTCAGTTACCCTCATGGATGAAGATTCATCCTGTCATCCATGTGAGTATCCTGAAGCCCTATCATTCCGATCCCGAGGACGAACAGCGAAACATGCTAAGGCGCCCACCGGTCACGATGAAGAGTTCTGCTGAGAAAGAAGTTGCACAAATCCTGGATAAACGTGCGCGCCGTATTGGAAGACCCAGACGTGAACTGACAGAGTTCTTAGTGAAATGGAAGGATCTCCCCGACGAAGAGATCAGTTGAGAGCGGGCCGAAGACTTGAAGAATGCAGCTCCAGCCATTGCAGGTTTTGAACAAGGTCGGTTGACGGGGACGTCAACCAATTAAGTGGGGGAGAATGTAACGGTCATGCTTGTCCAGGGCCTGTTGCCCATGGCCGCATGCCCAATCCAACCCCTTTCTAGCTTACTTTCACATCCTGTATTGTATTAGTGTAGTTAGCTTGCTTTCTTTACATTTTCATTGTAAGTGACCACTCGCCCTTTTGCATATGCAAGGGCGCCAGTTGGCTTTTTGTTCAGAATGCACTATATGGGGATAAGACTAACCATCATTTCCTCATACCCGGAGTAGTACTCTATAAAGCCGTTGTTGTTGCTTATTGCTTTCTAGTCTACTACAATCTTTCTTTCTTTATTCACACTCACAAATCTTCTTACGAAAACCTTTTCTCCAAACCCGTTTTCTAAAACCGTTTTCCCTAAAACGGGGGTGGAGGTTGCAAGAGGCACTCGGTGTGCCATCGGCAGTCCGTAATCGAGTTGGCTGGCTTGTTCGTGAGCGGGAACAAGTGCCGCACAATCGCTAAGAGAAGCTTCCGAAAGAGCGATTGTGACACGTTGCACATGCAAGTTTTCCTAGTAAAATCCAAGTATAAATCCTACTAGGTTGCCTGGTAAGCCCAGGGTCGAACACAGGGACTATGAAGACAGTATGCGATGGTAAATTCTAATTCCTTTGCGGTAACAATCAAAACAATAAGTTGGTTGGTATGTTTGTTTAAAATATAAATCCTATGCGGCAGAATTGAGAAAAGAGTCAATAACAGCGAAAGTTACAATGAGTATGCAGGGAACGGGTTGAGAAGGGATTTAACTAACACTTCCTAAGATTGCGTTCAAGTTATGCGATCATGCTACACACATATAATAACAAGTCATCACTCAATGCAAATGCTATAGCTCCTAATTTTAGGACGCATGCGATGTATACGATGATGTCTATAGGACTTATGTCTAAGCCTCTATTCTTGTCTATGCGATGATGAATGACACACACATACACAAGGCGACCACATACTATCATATCTTATTTCTAGGGTGCATGCGATGCATGTTAGCAAACAGAACTTATCTCTAAGTTTCTATCTCCATCTTATGCGGTTCTAATCTGATTTTCTCAAGCCTAGATTCTAACCTAACTCTCTCAAGTCTAGGTTCTTTCTTTAGACTCTCTCTCAAGTGTATCTAAAAGGGTGATGGACGCATACATAAGACAAGATGATCGTATAAAATGAAGATCTTAGGTCATGCTAGCTAAGTGCTTCTCAACCCATTCAGAAGTTTAGTTACTCATGCGTAATCTAAAGAGAGTGAACAGATGTAGAGATGAAAATTCCATTTTTATAGATAAGATCAGAATATAGAATGACAATGGAAAGTAGGAATAGTGAGCCTGGTAGCAATGTCTTGCTTCCCAAGGCTTTTACACTATGTTTTTCTCTACTCTGCCCAAAAGAATGATCTTGCTTTCGTAAGAGTCGGTCCTCTCTCCATTCTCAACGCTTCCCAGCACTCTCTCGAGCTAACCAAAAACGATCTTTTAGCGTCTTCTCTCTTCATTCGCCTCGCCTTCTAAGTATAAAAATTACAGACTACGACTATCTATGGAAATGGCGAGAAAGAACTTCAAAATTCCGAACTACTGAACTTCTGTAACGAAGGTGGCCTTTGGTATTTATAAAGCTTCAAGGTGAAGAGCTTTTCTCTCAAATGATTGCACTGATGGGATGTCATTAATTCTCTGTCTGATGTGCTGATTAATTGTCACCGAAAAGTTGAGTGTACTTGCTACAGTGTGTCATTAGCGGCTTGTCAACTACATTCAGATTTGACCATCATCAGCTTTCTATCCCATCGTGATTTATTAAGCTTTCACCTTGATGTGCCGTCTTTCTGCGGCCACCTCTTTGAGCAAATCTTCACGAACGCATATGATCACATAGCTTTGCGGTCGCAATCTTCTAATGCGCTCGGACGCTGAATTCCTTGGATCACAATTTTGCTTTACGGCAATGCATTTTCCTGCACAAAATACGTAAATTAGATGCTTTAATACGATGGGCGCATATGATCACACTGTTCTCAACTTAATGCTTTTGAACACGATTTTACATATTTTTACCGTCGCAATTCTACATTGCTTTATATCTTTGCGTTGTAATAACGTGCATTTCTACCCGTTATCATCGGACCACAAAGGTTTGTATGTATAAGCTCCAAGGTTTCCTTGGCTCTATAACCTTTTCCAATAAAAGGTCGTTTGGTCATCTTGACTTCAAGGCATGATTCACATACCAGCAAGGAGTTTTCTTCTAAACTCTTTAGAAGTCCACATTGCATCAACTGCTCAATCCTATTGAGGTTGAAGTGACATAACCTTAGATGCCAAAGATGGGCATTTTTCCTTATGAGAAACCTTTGGTCTTTTTGCAGTTGTCGTCGTACAGAACATTTTAGTATTAAGCAAGGCTTTTATGACTAACGGCCTTAGTACATATAAGTTATTTTTTATTGAACCAAAACCAATTTCCATACCATTCTTGAAAATAAACATTTTACTCTCAGAAAAGGAGGCGGTATAACCTTGTTCAATGAGACAAGAAACCAAGATTAAATTCCTCTTAATATGAGAATCTATAAAAACATTATCCAGTAACAGATAACGTTTCTTGTCCAAAAATAATTTCAGTTTGCCTACAACAATAGCTGAAACAACCTCACCAGTACTGACTCGAAGAGTCAACTCTCCCTGTGGCAATGTTTGCTAGGAACTAAATCCTTGGTAGGAAGAACTGACGTGGTTAGTAGCACCTGAATCAAGTATTCAGGAAAAATCATCATTCTCTACCAAAAATGTCTGACCAATAAATCACATTTACTGTCTTTAGACTTTTTACTCTTTTAGAGAGTAGTGGGATCAGTATCAAAACCTAAATAAGCACCAAGTTCCATTTTAGAGAACACTTCTTGTCGATGAACTTCTCCAGAGTCAGCAACATTTGCTTTCTCTAACTGGAGGTTATCTTAGGAACCGACACTGCTGGTTTCTTTGTCATCCATCCTTTTATGCTCAAAAAGTGAGAATTGACGTTCAAACTGAAGGATCTCTTACCGAAGAGTTCCATAGCACATTCGAATCGCTCCGATCTCACCGTGACCGAAATACAACATTATACATTCATACGAATAATTATGCAAACAAACACTAATTATCGGCATGCTATGAACAACAAAATAACAAGAGAATGAATGCCATATCAGTTGAAAACGTTCTTCACACTTCGGAACTCAAAGCAGCAAAACCCTCCACCCGATCAACCAACACCCAGCAGCAGCATCAACTATAACAGCACGAACAATCGCATGGGCACAAACACCGCGGGGACGACACCACCAGAAAAGAGCCCCGGGTATTCTCGGAGTGAGAATCCAAAGTGTGGTCTTTGGTGAATTTGGTAAATGAAGGAGGAATACCAGATCGTGTAGGTGATAAGCAAGTGGGAGGGAAAAAAGGCGCTATCGTATAGCAAAATGCTTATTGTTTAGGAGAAGCTACACGATCGTGTAGGTTTTATTGAACGATCGTTTAGGAAAAGATATACGATCTCTTAGTAAAATCGGCACACTATACGATCATTTAGAGAAGCTATGCAATCGTGTAGGAACTAGTGTGCGATCGTTAAAGCGCAAGGTAGACAATCGTCTACACGAAGAGCAACTATCGTATAGGCTCTCGATTCTTTTAAGCGATCGTTTAGAATTCTACCAACGTGCGCTCTCTTTCTTTTCCAGACCAAGGGATCAAAATGAAACAATTTCTTTTTTATTTCATCGGTTACAATAACCGACTCATTCCCACTAACCCACGTCCAAACGTGATTTTTGGCTTAATTATCATATAATTAACCAATTAATTAATAATAAATATAATCATATTATATTTTTACCCTATAGTTTGATATCACATATCTACTATAGTATTTTCTCCTCTACTTGATATAAATCATATTTATATCTAATTTCCTCCAAAATAATGTATCTCATACATTTAGCCAATTATATCATATATAATTAACCAGTCCAATTACATCATATATAATCGAACTTCCTCTTGTCAATTTGAACATTTCAAATTAACCCAAACACTGGTTCTCAACTTTATCCAAGCTACCCAGGGGACCTAATGGACTTGTGGCTCGAAGCTCTAATGGTCCGTGAATAGCTGACTAAACTCTTTAGCCACGAGATCCACCATCCGTTAACTATCAAGCATTCCACTAAAGACCAACAACTGAACTCTTCTTACCACAGATATATTTCGTTGTCCATCGAATATAACCAATCATGAGTACAATGATACTTCACAAATGCTGATAATGGGTAGAAATGCACATTATTACAGTGCAAATAAGTAAAACAATGAGGGAATACGACGGTGAAAATATACAAAATCATGTCCAAAAGCGTTAAACTGAGAATATTGTGATCGCATGCGCCCATCGCATAAAAGCAGTTAATTTACTTATTTTGTGCAGGAAAAATGTGTTGGCCCAAAGCAAATTGCGATCCAAGGAATTCGGCGACCGCGCGCATTAAAAGATTGCAACCGCAAAGCCATGCGATCGTATGCGCTCGCAAATTCCACTCAAGAAGGTGGCAGCATAAAGACGACGCATCAAGGTGAAATCATAATAAATCATGATGGAATGAAAAGCTGATAACAGTCGAATCCGAATTTAGTTGATAAGCCGTTAATGACACACTGTAGCAAGTACATTCAACTTTTTAGTGACCATTAATCGACACATCAGATAGAAGATTTAATGACCTCCCATCATTGCAATCATTAGAGAGAAAAGCTTCTTCACCTTGAGCTATATAAATACCGAAGGCCACCATCGATGAAGGAGTTCGCCACATGCAAAAGATAGATCATATACAAATAGATAGTCGTTAGTCTGTAGTTCATATACTTAGAAGGCGGAGGCGAGCGAAGAGAAGAAGACACCGAGCGATCATTCCTGGTTAGCTCGAAAGACTGCCGGGAAGTGTTGTAAAAGGAGATAGGGCCGACACTTGCGAAAGCAAGGATATTCTTCTGGGCAGAGTAGAGTAAAAAGACAGTGTAAAATCCACGGGAAGCAAGACATTGCTACCGGGCTTCTTATCTTTACTTTCCATTGTTGTTTTGTATTCTGACTTTATTTATAAAATTGAATTCTTATCTCAACATTTGTTCGATCTCTTCACATTTCGCATGAGTAGCTAAATTTCCAAATAGGTTGAGAAGTACTTAGCTAGCATAACCTAGGATCTTCACTTTATGCGATCATCTTGTCTTATGTATGCGTTATTCACCTTTTAGAGATACTTGAGAAAGTAGTCTAAAGAAATATCCTAGACTTGAGAGAGTTAGGTTAGAATTTAGGCTTGAAAGAGTCGGATTAGAACCGCATAAGTAAGAGATAGAAACTTAGACATAAGTTCTGTTTCCTATTATGCATCGCATGCACCCTAGAAATAGGATATGATCGTATGCGGTCACCTTGTGTATGTATGTATCATTCATCATCGCATAAACAAGAATAGAGGCTTAGACATAAGTTCTATCGACATTATCGTATACATCGCATGCGTCCTAAAAATAAGAACTATGGCATTTGCATTGAGAGATGACATGCTGTTGTGTGTGTGTAGCATGATCACATAACTTGAACGTAATCTTAGGAAGTGTTAGCTAAATCCCTTCTCAACCCGTTCATCGCATACTCATTGTACTCTTGATTTCATCAACTCTTTACTCGAATCTGTCGCATAGAATTTATACTAGAAAACACCAACCAAAAGAATCAATTTTACTGACACATAGTAACTCAGTAGTCCCTGCGTTCGACCCTGGACTTACCAGGAAACCTAGTGAGATTTATACTTGGGTTTTATTAGAAAAACTTGCATGTGCAACGCATAACTTATCAACGCAATTTCATACCATTATTTCATCACATTTACAATGCCCCAAGTTTTTGGCGAAGTTGCCGTGGACTACGGTAGTATTGCGCTACCAATAATTTTTTATTTTCTTTGCAGCTTTCAACCTCTGTGCACTACCTCTCCTTTGGTAAGGGAAGAAACGGGTGTCATATGAGCGAAAGACATGTTCTTGAGCCCAATTATGATTCCCGACCGAGAACGCAAGAAGGAGGAAGTTGATTACAAATTTTGAATAGGATATTATGAATCACTCAGCGATGCCTGGGCGAGGTTTAAGAGATTGGTGCGAGATTGTCTGCACAATGGCTTACCTGACTGTCTTCAAATGGAAATCTTTTATCACAGTTTGAACCCTGCATCGCAGACGGCTGCCAATGCGGTAGCAGCTTGAGGTCTGCTTGACAAAACGTATGATGAAGCTAAAAATATCCTTGATCGAATTTCGATGAACCACAAAGATTGGCGTGAAAGCAATCAAAGATTGAAAATTCGAGAAGGTGATGCAAACAATGGGGCCATCACATCCCTAAAAAATCAAATGAATGCGATGATGAATCTGATACAAGGCATCGCAATCAATTGCCTGGGAATGCATAGAGGGCAGGTCAACACAATTGATCAGACGAGCACAAGTTGTGCCTCTTGTGGAGAAGCCCATCTAATGGAAAAATGACTGAGGAACCCGCAATCTATATGCTATGTAAAGAATAAACCTTTCTCCAACACTTACAACCCTAGGTGGAGAAACCATCCCAACTTCGCGTGGCAAAATCAACAACAAAATTATCAACCTATGGCACAAAAAGAAGGGCCGCAAGGATTTTTCCCGCGAACAAACGGTCAATCGCAAAATCAAGCTAGCAGCTCACAAGTGTCGTTGTCTTCATCTTTGGAGAGCCTATTAAAGCAGTATATTGAGAAGAATGAAACAGTTCTCAAGAATCAGGCGACTTCAATCCGCAATCTTGAAATCCATATAGGACAGATTGCGAGCGAGCTTAAAAGTAGACCGCAAGGGGCATTGCTGAGTTCAACTGAACTCTCTCGCAACCCAAGGAACATGGGAAAGGAGCAATGTCAAGTCGTGACTTTACGAAGCGGAAAGACAGTAGCAGAAGAGAAAAAGAAGCCAAGTAAGACTAATCCAGTTGCGATGGAATCTAGACCTCGTTAACATAGGATGAACCAGAAGAAAATGAGATGATGGAACCAGAAGTTGCGTCCACTTCCAAGCCTATTGAATAGAGAACTGTGAAAGTACAGCTGCCACCATTCCCTTAGAGACTTAAGAAGAAGAAAAATGAGTAAGTGCAGTACCATCGCTTCATGAAAATGTTGAAACAGCTATATATCAACATCCCTTTCACTGAAGCGATTGGAAAAATGCCAAAATATGTTAAGTTTGTTAAGGACATGGTGACAAAGAAAAGGAGCACAGGTAAGTTTGCAATGGTGGCATTAATGCAAAAGTCAAACACCATTATTCCACTGAAAATGCGCGACCCCGGAAGTTTCACAATACCCTGCTCAATTGGCAGGATATATATAGGTCAAGCGCTTTGCGATCTTGGGGCCAGTATAAACTTAATGCCTCTTTCAACTTTCAAAAAATTGAATGTGGGGCAGCTAGAGCCCATAACGGTGACTCTCCAGTTGGCGGACAGGTCCCTAGTTCATCTAGAGGGAAAGGTGAAGGTTGTTCTGGTCTCAATTGACAAATTTATTTTACCGACAGACTTCATCATTCTCGACTATGAAGCGGACAAGGATGTACCCATCATATTGGGACGACCATTTTTATCCACTGGTTGCACTCAAATTGATGTGTACAAGGGAGAGATCACGTTTAGTATGAATGGAAAGAAGCTCAGATTTGACATTATTAAAGCAATGAAGTATCCAGAAGACGAAGACCTAACCGATTCTGACAATGAACCCAATTGTAATGAAGAAGAAGAGTCTGAAGATGAAGATGAAAGAGATGATGCGACTGCATCCATAGTAACCTACAGTGTGATCATGGAAACAACAAACAAGGAAGAAAAATTGATGTTGAATGAAGTGAGAAAAGCGCAGAAACCATCCTTAGAACAACCACCTACTGTGGAAATAAAAACCTTGCCAAGCCACTTGAAGTATGTTTTCTTAGGGAAAAATGAAACTCTGTCAGTGATAATTTCCACTACGCTATAAGAAGAATAAGAGAATGCACTGGTTAGCATCCTAAAGAAGTACATAAAAGCAATAGGATGGATGCTAGTAGACATAAGAGAAATCAGCCCTGCATATTGCATGCACAGGATACGTCTCGAAGACAACCAAAAAGGGTCTATCGAACCTCAATGCATACTAAACCCTGCGATGAAAGAGGTTGTGAAAAAGAAGATAATCAAATGGTTGGATGCAGACATTATATATCCAATCACCGATAGCATGTGGGTCAACCCTATGCCATGTATGCCTAAGAAAGGAGGAATGATTGTGGTCCCAAATACAAACAATGAATTAATATAATTGAGGACCGTCACTGGCTGGTGGATCTGCATGGACTACCGCAAACTCAATGCGGCGACGAAGAAGGACCATTTCCCCTTGCCTTTTATTGACCAGATGCTAGACCGCCTAGCAAGAAATGATTACTTCTGTTTTCTGGACGGGTATGCGGGCTACAACTAAATAATGATTGCTCCTGAAGACCAAGAAAAAACCACACTCACCTGCCTATACGGAATGTTTGCTTTTCGCTGTATGTCGTTCGAATTATGCAATGCGCCGAGCACGTTCCAAAGGTGCATGATGGCCATCTTCTCTGAGTATCTTGAAGATTCAGTGGAAATTTTTATGGACAACTTCTCAGTTTACGGGCAAACGTATGACGTCTGTCTAAACAATTTGGAAAAGATACTAAAGAGATGTGACGAGACAAATCTTATGTTGAACTGGGAGAAGTTCCACTTCATGGTGAATGAAGGTTTTGTGCTCGAGTACAAAGTTTCCAAGGAAGGACTGGAGGTGGATAACGCGAAGATTGGGGCCATTGAAAAGCTTCCACCACCAGCAAATGTGAAGGCTATCAGGAGTTTCCTGGGACATGCAGGATTTTATCGTCGTTTTGTGAAGGACTTTTCAAAGATTGATTGACTATTGAGTGCACTGCTAGAGGTCGAGAGAACGTTTGACTTTGATGAACAATACCTCAACGCATTCAAGATACTGAAGAACGCATTGATAACCGCACCTGTGTTGATCGCACTTGACTGGACAAAGCCGTTTGAGCTGATGTGCGATGCTAGTGGTTATGCGATGGAGGCAGTGCTAGCACAAAAGAAGAAAACAATGCTACACCCCATCGCATATGCGAGTAGAACCTTGAACCCCGCCCAAACGAACTACACTACCACTGAAAAAGAACTTTTTGCGGTGATCTTTACGCTGGAAAAATTTAGAGCTTACTTGCTGAGATCCAAAGTGATCGTTCACACCAACCACTCGGCAATCAAATACTTAATGACCAAGAAAGATTCAAAGCCGAGGTTGATTCGATGGGTTTTCCTTCTCCAAGAATTCAACATGGAAATCATTGACCGCAAAGGGACGAAGAACACGGTTACGAACCACCTATCAAGATTAGAAAATCTGGAAGTCGACTGCAACCAGTCGGAGGTGAACGCAACCTTCCCAGATATGCAACTATTCAAAATTGAAGAGTTACCATGGTATGCGGATGTGTTCAATTATCTGGTATGTGAACAATTTCTACCAGATAATTACACAACCCACTAAAAGAGGCGGTTTATACACGAATGTAAATCATATTATTGGGACGAGACAAATCTTTACAAGAGGGGGTCAGACCAGATCTTGCATCTATGTGTACCAGAGACTGCTCAACAGAGCATACTATCCCAATGCCATGACTCACCGTATGGTGGACATTTTGGAGGTCAACGCACAGCAGTAAAGGTGTTACAAAGAGGATATTTTTGGCCAACTTTATTCAAGGACGCAAGAGGCTATTCAATGAAATGTGACAGGTGCCAACGCATGGGAAACATTTCATGGAAGAATGTGCAATGAATATTATCTTAGAATTGGAGCTATTCAACGTATGGGGCATAGACTTCATGGGATCATTTCCACCATCAAATGGTCACAAGTACATTCTGTTGGCCATCGATTATGTTTCCAAATGGGTTGAAGCGGTATCGTACGTCGCAAGCGATGCGATGATACTCTCCAAATTCTTGCGAAGAAATATCTTCACTCATTTTGGCACCTCACGTGCCATAATAAGTGATGAAGGCTCCCACTAATTCAATGGCGTCATCAAAAAATTGCTGCTAAAGTATAATATCTACCATAAGGTCGCCACCGCATACCATCCACAGACAAACGGCCAAGCCGAGGTGTCCAATAGGGAAATCATGTTAATCCTAGAGAAGGTGGTGAATCCTTCACGCAAAGATTGGGTCATGAAGCTAGACGATGCCTTGTAGGCGTACAGGACTTCCTATAAAACACCTATAGGCATATCCCCGTATATGCTGGTGTTTGGGAAGGCATGCCACTTACCGCTTGAATTAAAGCACAAAGCACTGTGGGCAGTGAAGAAGCTTAATTTTGATTTGAAGACCACAGAGGAGGCAAGAAAACTTCAGTTGGTCGAGCTAGACGAATGGAGAATTCAAGCACATGAAAATGCCAAGATCTATAAGAGACGTGCAAAATGTTGGCATCGCAAATGCATATGCGAGAAGAATCTCCAGGTTGGACATAAGGTCTTGTTATACAATTCTCAGCTATGACTTTTTCCCGAAAAATTAAAGTCACGATGGTTCGGACCATTTATAATCAAAGAGGTATTCCTGCATGGGGCAGTTGAGTTAACTAATGTGGACGAGACCAACGCATTCAAAGTCAACGAGCAAAGAGTCAAGATATATCACGGAAGAGACTTGCATCGCAAGAAAACCTCCGTGGACCTAAGGAATTCCTGATTGAAGAAAAATGAGCAGTCCCTGCGATTGTATGCGATACAAACTCATCGGGGACGCAATTCTTTTGAAGTATCCTTTTTATATCTTTATTTCATGAACTTACTTTACCTTTTTATCTCAACATCAAAAAAAAAAAATTATCAACTCTGTCTTTCATATTTTTTACCCTCTCGATTTTTTTAGCAACGATCATGGTAAACGATTGTGGTGGAGCTACACGATAACCGAAAAATGCGACCATTTCATTCAGCTCATCGCAATCGAAGAAATCAGCTCGCCGCAAAGAAGGATGCGATCACAAATGATGCGAGCAACAGAGCAAATTTGGGGGTTGTATCTTTCTTTGACATTTTTTATTCTAAATTTTGCAATCTCGCATCTCATTCTTAACATTGATAATTTTATCATCGCATCCTCTTTAGTTTGCACAATCATTGAATGATTGATACTTTAGTTAGTCACAATAGTTTTTTCCGTACCAATTAGGATTTCAATGATGAAACGCATGCCTCTATTTCTCATCGCATGTACTAGATTCCACTTAATTTCATGACAGTCAATTCATGAAACATTTCTAGAAGTTAGTGGTCCACCAGTTTTCTTTCAAAATGAGTTTTACGAAACTTCCTAAGAGCATCGCATGAATGATTTCAATCTATCAGCAATGAGGACATTGCTGCGTTTAAATTTGGGGATGCCAATATTTATTTTCAACCTTGCTACTTTTAGACATTTAAAAAAATAAATAAATCATCATAACGTTGAGATCGGATCCTACTCATAGTTGGATGTCTGCATGACACCCGTGGGGGCAAGCCAAAACGAAGGTAGGAATCGTGATCAACGCATAAATCAAGTGATCGCAACTCCGCTACCAAATGGGCATCAGTTTAGACTGAGAAAGAGCGCCTTGCTCGTAGTTGGATGCTCGCATGACACCCGTGGGGGTAAGCCAAAACGAAGCTAGGCATTTGGATCAGTGCAAGGTCAAAAAAAGAATATCTAAACTGTGCAAGGATAAAAATCATTTGGAAACACCTCAGTTGAAAAAAGTTTTGAAATAAATCATGCGATGTCCCGGAAATAAGTAAAGTCTTTTTTAATGTTAAACTTATAGTGCCTAAGTCTTAGAAATATTTTAGGAAGAGACCAGGATGGAAATTAAGAAGATTGTGGTTCATAAAATTTGAATAAGGCACCTCGAGAAATCTAGGTAAGGATAAAGACGACTGGCTCTCTAAAGAAAACCTTTAGTTTATGCTTGAGGACAAACATTGTTTTAAATTTGGAGGTGTAATAACGGGCAGAAATGCACGTTATTACAGCATAAATAAGTAAAACAATGAGGGAATGCGACGGTGAAAATATACAAAATCATGTCCAAAAGCGTTAAACTGAGAATATTGTGATCACATGCGCCCATCACATAAAAGCAGCTAATTTACTTATTTTGTGCAGGAAAAATGCGTTGGAGCAAAGCAAATTGCGATCCAAGGAATTCGGCGACCGCACGCATTAAAAGATTGCGACTGCAAAGCCATGCGATCGTATGCGCTCGCGGGAATTTGCTCAAGGAAGTGACTGCATAAAGACGATGCATCAAGGTGAAAGCATAATAAATCATGATGAGACGGAAAGCTGATGACGGCCGAATCCGAATTTAGTTGACAAGCCGTTAACGACAAACTGTAGCAAGTACATTTAACTTTTCGGTGACCAATAACCGGTGCATCAGACGGAAGATTTAATGACCTCCCATCATTGAAATCATTAGAGAGAAAAGCTTCTTTACCTTGAGCTTTATAAATACCAAAGGCCACCATCGTTGAAGGAGTTCGCCACATACAGAAGATAGCTCATATACAAATAGATAGTCGTTAGTCTATTCATATACTTAGAAGGCGGAGGCAAGCAAAGAGAAGGAGACACCGAGAGATCATTCCTAGTTAGCTCGAAAGACTGTCGGGAAGCACTGTAAAAGGAGATAAGGCCGACACTTGCGAAAGCAAGGATATTCTTCTGGGCAGAGTAGAGTAAAAAGACAGTGTAAAAGCCACGGGAAGCAAGACATTGCTACCGGGCTTCTTATCCCTACTTCCATTGTTGTTTTGTATTCTGACTTTATTTATAAAATGGAATTCTCATTTCAACATATGTTCAATCTCTTCACATTTCGCATGAGTAGCTAAATTTCCAAATAGGTTGAGAAGTACTTAGCTAGCATAACCTAGGATCTTCACTTTATGCGATCATCTTGTCTTATGTATGCGTTATTCACCTTTTAGAGATACTTGAGAAAGTAGTCTAAAGAAATATCCTAGACTTGAGAGAGTTAGGTTAGAATTTAGGCTTGAAAGAGTCGGATTAGAATCGCATAAGTAAGAGATAGAAACTTAGACATAAGTTCTGTTTCCTATTATGCATCGCATGCACCCTAGAAATAGGATATGATCGTATGCGGTCACCTTGTGTATGTATGTATCATTCATCATCGCATAAACAAGAATAGAGGCTTAGACATAAGTTCTATCGACATTATCGTATACATCGCATGCGTCCTAAAAATAAGAACTATGGCATTTGCATTGAGAGATGACATGCTGTTGTGTGTGTGTAGTATGATCACATAACTTGAACGTAATCTTAGGAAGTGTTAGCTAAATCCCTTCTCAACCCGTTCATCGCATACTCATTGTACTCTCGATTTCATCAACTCTTTACTCGAACCCATCGCATTGAATTTATACTTAAACAAAACACCAACCAAACTTATTTGTTTTTTCCACCGCAAAGGAATCAATTTTACTGACGCATAGTAACTCAGTAGTCCATGTGTTTGATCCTGGACTTACCAGGAAACCTAGTGAGATTTATACTTGGGTTTTACTAGGAAAACTTGCATGTGCAACGCATAACTTATCACTGCAATTTCATACCATTATTTCATCACTCAGGATTGAAGTCATGTTACCTATGGTCATCTTAGTGAAATGAAGTCTTTGTCATGAACGGTGTTATATAACGAGACGTTAACACTTCGTGGTCAGGTCTTATACAAACTATTTGTATAGGATGCCTCCGCTCGCATGTCCCCAACACGTTAGGATCAGACCATCTGTGATAAGTCACAACATTTATGGCCATTCCACAAAGTGTGCCCCATCTGTAGCGTTACCAGGATAAGGTTTCCCTCCTATATCCATATACTACAGACCATTTTGGTTATCACTCAAGATATGATCCACTTGTATGTCACCACATACATTCTTGAGTCACATACAGATAATCAGGGATTTTTATGTTTATTGGTTTGTGGTAAAGCAAATAAAACATGTAACTAAGCAGAAAATACAAGATGTGAAGTAAATATTATATATTAACAACACAAGCATTCGTACAAATTGTTTACAAACTACAGGACACGAGACTTTAGGGCATCAACTCCAACACAAACAATTCTTGCAACGAATCCATGATTTGACATGCAATGACCATGTGCTCAACCCTTTTGGCCAACGCATCAGGTTTGCTAGCCAAAATGTGAAGTCAGGCCAATGAATTAACCTTCATCCACACCTCATATGCATTACGAACACTTTGCGGTGCATCAAGGGTTGGGACTTGAGGACATTCCTCAACCATGACAAACTCGAGGTCGTTTACCACGAAATATGTTTTAATAGACTATTTCCAATGTATGTAATCGATCAAACTAGAGGCAACTAACGGAAAATCATACATGTTGCTGAAAAAGAAACACATTGACCTACATTAGATTTTAGCAAAAACTCGTTGAAAAAAAAAACATCCAATACCGTTTAGCAAAACTGAAATGAACCCCGTGTGACATCTAGTTTCGCAATGACATTTCAAACGTTTAGAACAAAAGCCACCGAAGGGTAGTCAATTTATCCCTCCTTTGAATTGAGACATTCTCAACCAGCCATTAATACCAGAACAACTCTTGCTCCTATAAAGACTAACCATCATTGATTTGGTCAAGAAATCATTAACTTGCTTAACAATTTCATGTAAGTGTGACCCATTATTTTAGGCCCTAGAGTTCTGCCCCAAGCAGCCAATCGGAACGAAAAAAATCCGACTAGGGTAAAAACTAAAGTGACCCTATCCATTTCTGGAGTTCACCTTGATATTGACCAACTTCACAAAACCCATCCAAAGGGGGACGCTCCCAGGGCGCCACAAGGGAGTGCAAGAAGATCTCACGGCGCAAACTAATGAAGAAGACTGCAAGATGTGTTAACACACACTCTTCATCCACTTACTATAAACACTCTCTTCGTCCACCTTGATATTGACTCATGCAAACACCATACGAAGGAGGATGCTCCCAGGGCTCCACGAGCCAAGCATGAATCTCATGGCATGAACATTCAGGGAGAAACATGAGTGGAATCATTGACATATCATATATATCTCTTCCTCCCATTGAGTATTTTATAACCTAGGATTTAGTTTACTTAGAAAAAACACGGCTAAGGATTTTAACTAAGTGAAATTTTAGGTTTACCTAAAAGTAACGTTTACTTTGGAAAGTTGAAATAACTTTTGATCATCATTCATTAAACTCTTTAACAAAGCCTTTGATCAACTGCCGTACATTTATAGCAAATCTATCTAATTCACTTTTTCAGGTAGGGGTGTTCCGTTTCTGTCAGCTTAAGTACCCCAGCCTAGACAAAACCCGCCTTAGACAAAAGGTCCCTTATAGATAGATTTAATACAAATTTAATCTTTTATGGAATTCAATTTAATCCTATTAAAAAGATTTAAAAGACTAAATTAGGTATCTAATCTCATTAGAACCTTGAACTTAGGTCTATCTCAATCCAATTTTAAAACCCTTTTAAAACATGAGTTTGCCTAAGTTCACATGAGACTCTTTCTTATCGACTTTAGTTCTAATTTCTGTTATAACGCTTATAACAAGAAACAACCAAAACCATCCACAATGCGAAGTAACACATACAAGGCAGTTATAACTTTTATAAACAAGCCTTAGTATCATGCTTCATGCATCGTTCATTCATTGTTATGTTTATATAACATTTATATAACAAAGCAACGAACCAAGCATACATGCTTCCATACACCCTAATACTATAACTCTTATAATATAAAGAGGATGCATGAATATGCTAACTGCATGCATATATATAACTCTTATATTTCATGATGCATGCGCATGCTTTCTTGTAATTTCATCATGCCAAAAGCTATATTATAACACTTATAATATATGATGCATGAATAATTGCATAACCTAAGGTAGGTTTTAAATCTATATGTTATACACTATGGCATATAAACCAACATACATCTCATGTACATTATATAAAATTTGATGAACCGGGATAATTAGCCTCAAATCCTCAAAAAACAAAAGCTAACTATTATAAAGCACAATGAGTCTCTGGTTCAAAAAGGCGAACTGGGTCTTAAACTGTCCAAGCGAAGAAACATGTCTCCTTGATCGTGTACCAAATCCTTGTGATCGCCTACAAGATAGAGTAATTGTTTTATTCAATCGTTTACTAACGCTGTGTGAGCATAAACGATCGTGTACCTTTGACTATGCGATGAAGCATGAAGGCACGTGATCGTGCAGCGCGCATCTTGCAATGCAAGCCTTAAGCGATCAACTAAACGACAACGATAAGATGAAGCAAAATCGTCTAAACGATCGCGGAGCAAGCGTCAAGGTATTGCATACCGGGTGTCGTGTAGTTAGTGACTATACGATGAGGCATGCTGAGCTACACGATTGTTTAGTGCGCACGCCTTTTATTAAATGATGAGCATCAAATGCTCTACGCGATCGTTTACCTCCAGCATCCACGCGATTGAGCAACCAATGCTACGTGATAGAGTAAACGCTTTACCCCATCGTTTAGCATTAACTAAACGATCGTTTAGTAAATACTACACGATCGTGCAGAACTTTTCTACACGATCGTTCAGCCAAAACTCAATGATCGTTTACCTTAGGCTACACGATACGACCAACCTTTAGACTTCTTCCTCGATGAAAACTACATCTTCATGCTTTGAAACTTCATCACAAACGACTCAACAATTTCAAACACTTTGAATTACAGACTCGATTGCTTATTAATTATGCCCAAAAACGCAGGGGCTGTTACAAATTAACACTTTGTAAACTGAAAGAAAGTTTTAAACAGAGGCAATCATCCTGTAAACATTCATCAACACATCCACAAATGCATTTAACTCTTAAACTCAATGCAAAAAACTCACCACGACTGTAAAAGGAGTTCAAAATAGAAATAAAATTTGGAATATCAGAACAACCTGACTCTGATACCAATTGAAGAAAATATAAAACGAGGATTTCCATGAGCAGTGGAAGGAAACGTTCCAAATTCCATTCGAGTGAACACAATCAATTACAGTCTAAACGATAATTAACAAGTTATGCACAACAAAAAATTACAGCATGCAAACGATGATACAAGGGATAGAGGATGCATACATTTAAAGAACCATTCTTCAAAACTCCCTCGATCAATCTCCAAGCGTCCAAGAAACGCACACTAGAACGCAATGACTGGTACACAGCACGAACACAATGAACACTGCTTCCACAAAACCAGTCGAGTCTCACTCGATCCACGAACTGAGTAAGGACCCACCACAATGATTACCTTGGTATTCTCAGTGTGAGAATCCAGGAGTTGTGGGCTCTATATGATCTTGGCTTGAGGAGGAGACTGGTGGTCTACGATCAAGTAGACGATCGAGGAAGTGGGAGATATTACACTATCTCTCGTATAGACGATGTGCTCAATCGTGTAGCAAACGGCAGCCTATCGTATAGACTTAGCCACTCGATTGTTTAGCTATGATCAGCTAAGTGACTATCGTATAGTCAAAGGTAAGCGATCGTTTAGTCTTTGCACAGTTATCACTTAGTGAAACTCTTTCACTTAATAGCTTATCTGTGAGTTTTTTCCGAATCAAGTAACTACTAAATTTAGTAAAACAATTTTCCTTTTATCTCACAGTTACCATAAAACTACTAATAACCCCCCACTCAATCGGTTATTAGAGAAAAGAAATTAGTTATCATATAATTAATATATTATAAATAAATATGATAACCAACTTACCATATTATATTTATAACCTATAGTTTTAATATTTCATCTCATGAAACATATAAACCATAGTTCTTTTTCTATTTTATGGTACTTAATGTAAATCATATTTACATTAATTCCTCTACTTGATGTATCTCATACATCACACCAATTATGTCATATATAGTTGAATTTCCTCTTGTTAATTTGAACACTTCAAACTAACCCCAAGAACTAATTCTCAACTTGAACCCATTGAGCTACCAAGGGGACCTTATGGACCTATAGCTTGAAGCTCCAATAGTATATGAATAGTTGACTAAACTCTTTAGTCACGAGATCCACCATCCATTAACTACCGGGCACTACACTAAAGACCGATAGTTGTACTCTTCTCACTACAGATATATTTCTATGTCCATATCAATCAATCAACAGTGTGATAACCCTTCACAAATCGCTCGCAAGTATAGCTGGGTAAATTTACCGTTTTGCCCCTATAGTTACATCTAACTCCTTAAGTACCATTGATTCCTTTAATGAACAATAAGTCATAATCCTACTATGACTGGGTCCTCTCTTCCAAAGAAAGGGTGTGGCCACTATGTTCAAGACCCAAAATTAGTCTTTAAGGGAGTAATCTATCTACTTACCCCTACTTCACATAATGAATGAATTCCATCTTGTGTAATTAAGTTCCCAGCTCCCCAATTAAACAAATCCGCAAAAAGGTAGGCTTGTTGAGTTGGTAATCTGGTCATTCTCACCCATACTAATCAAAGGACCGCTCTCATAGGCAAGAGTTCCTAAAACACTCAAGATTAAGGTCATGTCACCTATGGTCGTTTTAGTGAGATGTAAGTCTCAATTATCAATGGTGTTATATAAAGAGACAAATCATCTCGTGGTTCGGTCTTATACAAACTCTATTTAAAGGACAGCCTCGCTCGCATGTCTCCACATGAATGGTCAGGATTAGACCATCTATAGTAGTTCACAACACTTGTAAACCTCTACAAAATGGATCGTATCCGTAGTGTCACCAGGATAAGGTATCCCTCCTTTATCCTTATATTACAAACCTTTTAGGTTATTAGTTAAGGCATGATCCACTTGTATATCTCATATATATGCTTAAGTTTACATACAATAACCACAGATCTTTGTTTATTGGATATAAGTAAATGAAAATAAAATAACTCTTATTTTATTAATAACAATGTGTACAAAGTTTACAAACTACGAGACTCCAGGAGAATTAGGACGCCAATCCCAACAACACTTATATGCATGTGGTTAGGCCCCAAAGGCTACTCATACACCCTAGATACTGTCATACCTTAGGTATTAGGGGAACCTAGATACCTTCTCCTAATCCTTCAGTATCAAGTTTCTTTTTATATCGTCATCATCATAAAACTTTCCACAAAATGCATAAATCCCATCCGAGCATTCCACTAAAACATATAAGTAGTAAAGTCAATTAAGCAATGCTCACGCAGGGAAGGCTTATTAAAATATGCATTATAATCTTCCTCAAAATTCAATGCATATGACATCAATTAGGTTTTCAAAGGCTAAGGAAAACATGCTGAGAAACTCATTATAAACTCATAAAATCTCATGAAACCTCTTAGCCTTTTGGAAAATAGCAGAATGCTTATGCATTCAATATGCATTGAAATATTTTAGTGCTAGTAAAACTTTATTAATGAATTCAAAACTAGTCACTCACAATCTTTTCAGCTAATTCCTCAGGCTGTGTAGACCTTCTTATGGGCGTTTGTCCTCAAAATCACACCTTGCTGCCCATACACACGGTTGCCCAAGGGTACTCAAGAGGCATCCCACTCTCTTACCCGTTCAGCACATGCGTCGTGTGCCTGGCTGTATTGCACAGCACACGCCCAACACCTAACTGTAGCGCACAACACACCTATCGCACACACAGCGTACTCGCACAACCCAAGCCACACCTATTGCACAGCACGCATAGCCTGCCCTCGCGCACGCTCGTCACCGAATGGCTAGACCGACCAGCTGCTCATTTACGCTTGGGGTGCAGCAACTTGCTTGCTCAACCTATCAATTTCTA
This sequence comes from Benincasa hispida, assembly GCF_027475165.1. Lineage (NCBI taxonomy): Eukaryota > Viridiplantae > Streptophyta > Magnoliopsida > Cucurbitales > Cucurbitaceae > Benincasa > Benincasa hispida. Next base: position 36,289,891 of record NC_143484.1, on the reverse strand, counting down.
AGGTTTATCTTCTAGCATAAATAACTCAAAATTTAGGCATTTTCTTACAAAATTTCCTTCTGATAATTTTTTCCCACATGTGCTAACTAACTTACCTCAAAATTTCAGCCTCAGATTCCACCTTACGAACTCAAAATTCTCAAATCTTCATAGCCTACCCAAGTGATCCGAGAGCCTTGTACACTAGGGGAAATATGAAATTCTCAACTCGTTCCTGTGTTAGAATTTTTGTCCGGCAACCCTAGGTCACCTTCAACACTTCTTACTCTTTAATTTGGCAGTATTTCCCTCTCTTTGGCACAAGGAAAAATGCTCAAACTGAGCTCCCCTTTTTATGGTTAAACTTGCATGAATATAAGTCCTCTTAAGGTGATACCTAGATCACTTAATTTTGGTTTAAGGACTTTAATCTTGTCACTTAGTTCTCTAATCGATGATTAAAATGGATGCTTAGGCCACCTCATTACACTGCTTCTGCATGGTCGCATAGCTTTATTTGCCAACACTCGGCTGCCTTAGTCTTGCCTTGCGACCATCACCCTTAACCTTGCAATGATTGCCCTTATGTTCAACGCCTACTTAGTGGTTAAAGCCTAGGGCTCAGCTGCTCGCATTGACTGTCCTTGCCGCCCCCTTAACCTCAACGTATCATTGGTGCCTTGCCTAGGCACACCTTACAACCATGCCATCGCCAAATGCTAGGCTTATTGCATACCCATGTTGCTTGTCTAGTGGTCCTTAGCATGTGTGCCTACATACCCTTGACGCTCAAGTGGGGTGGTTTGCCGCTCACTAGCCCCTCAACTAATCTTCTTACACAGTTCATCACACTCACTCTCATGGCTATACGCTAGTCCCATTCTTTGAGCCTTCAAGCCGCATACTCCTAGTGGTCGCCTCGGCCTCACTCTCGGCTAACCTTCCTATCATCTCGGTAATGCTTGGTGCCCAATATGCGACCACCTAGGCTTGCTTAGTTGCTTACACACTCTCCATTCCACCTTTATGCAACTAGCTCACCTACACGGTCAAAACTCTCCTTCTAAGTGTTATCTTCCATTATTCGAGTGTACCCTTTCCAAATACTTAGCTAAATTCCCTTATCTCAACCCTTGATGCATACACACACTTCACCACATGACATACAAGTATATTATCCTTCATAACATCATAAGCCATATAGACTTAGTAAAATAAGTTGAGGGCTTACATATAGGGATCAATGTTCAAGAAATAGCCTAAGAGGTCTATAGTATAAGGATAAGGCTGGGTACCTTATCCTGATGACACTATGGATACGACCCACTTTACATTTGATAAAAACACAATGATCCGACGTGTTTTTGTAGGTGACTCGCGAGTGGGGATATCCTCTGAAATGAGTTTGCATAAGACTGAACCATAAAATAGTAACCACTAGATGTAACGTCATTGACTAGTTTAATTCCTATTTCAATTGGATGACCTAGGAAACTTAGTCTTAATCCTATGTGTATCATGAACTCCTGTTCATGAGGGATTGTCCTTTGATTTATATGGGTGAGAGTGGCTAGTTCACCAACTTAATAAGCCTAGCATTTTAGGGACAAGACCGAGTGAGGAGTTGGGAACATCATAATACAAGATGGAATTCACTTTTTCCCAGCTTCAGGGTAAGTAGATGAGTATTTCCTTAAGTGGTGTCTCCAGGACTTGAACAAAGGACCCTATGCTCTCATTGGGCCAAGAGGGGTTTCTGTTTATTGGTTGAACCATAAATAGGTTGTTCATTAGAGGAGCATTGGTATTTAAGGAATCAGAGGTAACCCAAGGGTAAAACGATAATTTAACCCAGTTGGCATTATGAACAGTCGTGAAGGACTAACTTGTTTTTGTTGGTCTATATACGTGGATACAGAAATATATCTACAGTGAGAAAAGTGCAACTATGGGTCTTTAGTAGAGTGTACTCACAATTAACGAATATTTATTAACTTGGTTAATGAGTTTAACCAATTAATCTCATATTGTTGGAGTTTCTGATCTATAGGTCCACCAAGACCCCTTGTTAGCTCATTAAAGGATATTAAAATCTATGATCAAGAGTGCAAACATAGGTCTAAATTAATTTTAAAGGGCTCAAAATTAATTCACCTAGACTTATGTTAGAAACTTTTCTAATGTGATTAGAAATAGGTTAATATTTTTAATAGGATTAAAATGAATTCCATTAAAGATTGAATTTACAAAATAATTGCTCATAAGGGACCTTTGTCTTAGGAACGTTATGTCTCAGAGGGGATATTTAAGCTGACACGGAACACATCCACTTGGGAACCGACGTGGAAGGCAACTTGGGCAAGTATTTTATAAGCATGCAATAAATGATTGATTTTATTAAAGAGTTTACTAAATAAAAACCAAGTATTGTTAAATTATTCAATATAAGTGTTATATTGAGCAAATTAAAATGATTTAGATAAATTCATTAGCTGGTTTTTAACTAAGTATAATAAAATCCTAAAAATATTAGAATACTAATATATCAAATTTTAGCTCTCGTGTTCCTAAGAGTTCACGCCATGAGATCCATGCTCGGCTTTGCGTTGTCCTGGGTGTGACCTCCATTTGGAAAGTGTCTACATAGGTCAATAGCAAGGTGAATGGGGAAAGTGTTCATAGTAAGGGGGAGAAGGACGCGTGTCAACATATCCAACGGTCTCCTCCATTAAGTTGCACCATGAAATTCCTATGGTCTGCCTACATGTCATCTTGAAGCAACCATCCATCCCTTCGGAGGGCCTGGTCATAGGAGTCAAAACAACGCAAACTCCAACAATGGATAAGGTTTCTTCGGTTAATCTTCAACAGTTGTCTTCCTTTTTGGTAGCCTGTTGAAGCGTACCTCTGGGATCTGAAAATGGGAGGGTCACACTTACGGGATGAATTGAGCTAGTTAATGAATCCTTGACCAAAATAATGGTAGCTAAAAACTATAGGAATTAGAGTTATTATGGTATTGGTGATTGGCTAAGATTGTCTCAATTCGAGGGAGGAGTACTTAATCACTCTTTGGTGGTTGTTGCTCTAAATCTTTGAAGTATCATTGCAAAAAATAAATCATTAGTTTAATTAGGGTTCTAAGATTACATGTATTTTGGTTAAATTGATTAGATAACTAAGTAATGGGTTAAGACAAATATAACTAATACGGTTAATTGTTTGTTATTCGTTTTAGCATATCTTCCACAATCATTTCCTTGTTTAAAAACGAAAAATTCACTGGTGAAAACTATGCGTCGTGGAAATTTAACTTGAATACGATTTTGGTTATTGATGATCTATGATCCGTCTGAATGGAGGAATGTCCTTCAGTCCTTGCTCGCAATGCATCCCAAGCATTGAAATATGCTTATGACCGTTGGACGAAGGCCAATGACAAGGCCCCATTCTACATCTTGACAAGTCTGTTTGATGTTCTTACCAAGAGACATGACCATGATGTCTATATGTCAAATCATGGAGTCCCTCTAAAAGATGTTTGGACAACCGTCCATTCAAATCTGGCACGAGGCCCTCAAATACGTTTATAATTCACGCATGAAGGAAGGCCAACAAGTGAGAGAACATGTTCTCGACTTAATGGTCCATTTCAATGTCGTCAAAATGAACGGTGCGGTCATCAATGAGCAGAGTTAGGTGTCCTTTATTTTGGAATCCCTTCTGAAGAGTTTCCTTCAATTCTATAGTAATGCGGTTATGAACAAAATATAGTACAACATGAGTATGCTCCTAAATGAGTTACAAACTTATTAGTCCCTTATGAAAGGTAAGGCATCAGTAGAAGGAAAGGAAAACGTTGCCCCTTCCAAAAAGTTCCACAAGGGTTCATCCTCGGAAACTAAGTCTACTCACTCATCTTCTGGTTCTAAGAAGATCCAAAAAAAGAAAGAAATGAAGGGGAAGGCTTCCGCTACTGGGAAAGGCAAGGGTAAGGCCAAGGTGGCCGACAAGGACAAGTGCTTCCACTGCAATGTGCATGGTCACTAAAAACGCAATTTCCCTAAGTACCTCGCCAAGAAGAAGAAAGAAAAGGGAATTAGTTTCTTCCAGTAGCTTGAGGAGGATGAAATGACACTCAAGGTTAGAATGGGAGATGTCATTTCAGCTCGTACAGTGGGAGTTGCTAAGTTGTTTTTTTGGGAATTGATTATTGTTTTTAGAAAACTTATACATTGTTCCCAAGATGATGAGGAACCTTGTTTCTATTTTCTGTTTAGTTGAACAATCATACTATGTTTCTTTTTTATATAATGAAGCGTTCATAATAAAAAAAACGGTGTGATTATTTTTTCAGCTAAACTAGAAGACAACTTATATGTGTTAAGATCAACTAAATCAAAAGCACTTTTAAATCATGAAATGTTTAAAACTGCGAATACTCAAACAAAAAGGCAAAGAATTTCTCCAAGTAACAATGATAGATATCTTTGACATTTGAAATTAGGTCATATAAATCTCGATAGGATCGGGAGATTGGTAAAGAATGTACTTCTAAGCAAGTTAGAAGATGATTCATTACCTCTGTGTGAATCCTATCTTGAAGGGAAAATGACTAAAAGACCTTCTAGTGGAAAATGTTATAGGGCGAAAGAGCCTTTAAAGCTCATACATTCGGATTTTTGTGGTTTAATGAATGTAAAAGCCAAAGGAGGGTACAAATACTTCATCTTTTCTATAAATGATTATTCGAGGTATGGTTTCTATACCTAATGGAACATAAGTCTGAGGCCTTTGAAAAGTTCAAAGAGTATAAAGCTGAAGTAGAAAACCTATTAGGTAAAACGATTAAAACACTTTGATCTGATCGGGGTAGAGAGTATATGGATTTAAAATTCTAGGACTATATGATAGAACATGGAATTCAATCTCAACTTTCAGCACCTGGTACACCTCAGCAGAACGGTGTATTATAGAGGAGAAATATAACCTTATTAGATATTGTTCGTTCTATGATAAACTATGCTCAATTGCCTAACTCGTTTTTGGGGTATGCAGTAGAGACTACAATTTACATCTTGAACAATGTTCCCTCGAAGAATGTTTCTGAAACACCTTTCGAGTTATAGAGGCGGCGTAAACCGAGTTTACATTACTTCAGAATCTAGGATTGTCTTGCACATGTGTTAGTGAAAAATCCTAAGAAGTTGAAACCTCGTTCAACGTTATACCAATTTGTTGGTTACCCTAAGGAAACGATAAGTGGTTTGTTCTTTGACCATCAAGAAAATAAGATGTTTGTATCAAAAAATGCTACAATTTTAGAGGAAGACTACATGAGAGATCATAAACCACGAAACAAAATAATATTATATGAAGCTACTGAAAAATCAACAAGGGTTGTTGATGCAGCTAGTCCTTCATCAAGAGTTAATGAAAAAGCCAGCACTTCAGATCAATCTCGTCTTTCTCAATCATTGAGAGTACCTCAACACAGTGGAAAGGTTGTAATACAACCCAATCATCACTTGGGTTTAATTGAAACTCAGGTTGTCATACCAGATGATGGTGTTGAGGATCCATTGTCCTATAAACAGGCAATGAATGACGTAGGCAAGAATCAATGGGTCAAAGCCATGGACCTTTGAAATGGAGTCTATGTACTCTAATTCAGTATGGAAGCTTGTAAATCCACCTGAAGGGGTCAAACCCATAGGGTGTAAATGGATCTATAAAAGAAAGAGAGATGTAGCTGGAAAGGTGCAAACCTTCAAAGCTAGAATTGTAGCAAAGGGTTATACCCAGAGGGAATGGGTTGACTATGAGGTAACTTTTTTCCCTGTTGCTATGCTTAAGTTTATAAGAATTCTCTTGTCCATAGCCACATATTATGACTATGAGATATGGAAAATGTATGTCAAGACTACTTTTTTGAATGGCAATATTGAACAAAATATCTTTATGTCTTAGCCCGAGGGGTTCATAGCCCAAGGTCAGGACCAAAAAGTATGCAAGCTAAATCGATCTATTTATGGGCTGATACAGACATCCAAATCTTGGAACATTAGATTTGATACAGCGATCAAATCTTTTGGTTTTGATCAAAACGTTGATGAACCTTGTATCTATAAGAAAATCATCAACGATAAAGTAACTTTCTTAATACTTTATGGGACGATATCCTACTCATTGAGAATGATGTAGGGTACCTTACTGACATTAAAGAATAGCTGGCAGCTCAATTCCAAATGAAAGATTTGGGAGAGGCGTAGTATGTACTTGGGATCCAAATTATTAGGGATCGCAAGAATAGAATCCTGGCTCTGTCTCAAGAAACTTATATCGACAAAATGTTGACTCGATATTTAATGCAGAACTATAAGAAGGGTTTATTACCTTTCAAGCACGAGGTTCACTTGTCTAAGGAACAGTGTCCTAAGATAGCTCAAGAAGTTGAGGATATGAGCATATTCCCTATGCCTCGATTGTGGGTAGCATAATGTATGTTATGCTCTGCACTAGGCCAGACATTTGTTATGCAGTGGGAATAGTCAGTAGGTACCAGTCCAATCCAGGGTTAGACCACTAGATTGCAGTTAAGAACATCCTCGGGGATTTTAGGAGAATAAGGGACTATAAGCTGGTGTATGGAGCTAAGGATTTCATCCTTATAGGATACACCGACTCTGATTTAAAAACTAACAATGATTCTAGGAAATCCACATCAAGATCATTGTTTACCCTGAACGGAGGAGCTATAGTATAGCGTAGCATCAAGCAAGGATGCATTATAGATTCTACTATGGAAGCTGAGTATGTAGCTGCTTGTGAAGCAGCAAAGGAAGCAGTTTGGCTCAAGAAGTTCCTAAGCGATTTGGAAGTGGTTCCAAATATGAACTTACCCATCATCTTATACTGTGACAACAGTGGGGTAGTAGCCAACTCTAAAGAACCTCACAGTCACAAATGAGAAATGCATATTGAGAGGAAGTATCACCTAATATAGGAGATTGTGCAATGAGGAGAAGTAATCGTCACAAAGATTGCCTCAGAGCACAACATCGCTAATCCATATACGAATGCTCTCTCGGCTAAAGTGTTCAAGGGTCATCTAAAGAATCTAGGTCTACAAGACATGTACATTGTATAATCTAGGGCAAGCGAGAGATGTGTGCCCTAGTTTATTATATTTATTTGGCATTATCCCTCCTTTTGGATTCTAATACTATGTACAACTCACTGACTGGAGTTTTAGTTCAAGTGAGAGTTTGTTAGATTTGTATGCCTTAAAACTCGTAGATAGTAAGTGTTAATTAATTGGCCGTCATCAATTAAAAGTTATAGATGTTAATTCAATAAATGTTATTGTGTTGTTTTCTATTTTGTCATAATAACCCTAAATCCAATAAACTAACATGAAAGACTACTTTATAAGTCTTGAACTGTTGAACTAACATAAACTATAGAGATAATGTTGGGCACCTTATCCTAGTGAAACGATGGATACGACTCACTTTGTATTTGATACAAACACAATGATCCAACACGTTCGTGTAGGTGACATGCGAATGGAGGTATCCTATGCAATGAATTTGTACAAGACTGGACCACGAAATAGTAACCACTAGATGTGACACTGTTAGCTAGTTAGGTTCCTATTTCAATAGGATGACCTAGGCAACTTAGTTTTAATCATGAGTATATTATGAACTCATGTCCACTAGAGATTTTTCTTTGATTTGTATGGGTGAGAATGACCAGTTCGTCGACTCAATATGCCTACCATTTTGGGGACAAGATCGAGTGGAGAACTGGGAACATAATAATACAAGATGGAATTCACTTCTTTCTGTCTTCATGGAAAGTAAATGAGTGTTCTCTTAAGTGGTGTCCCAGGACTTGAACAAAGGGTTCTACCCTCTTTGGCCCGAAAGGGGTTTCTGTTTATTTGTTTGACCATAAATAAATTGTTCATTAGTGGAGAACTGGTACTTAAGGAGTCAAAGGTAACCCAATGGTAAAATAGTAATTTAACCCAGTTAAAGTTACAAACACTCGTGAAGGACTAACTTGTTGTTATTGGTCTATATCCGTGGACACAGAAATATATCTATAGTGAGAAAAGTGCAGTTGTGGGTCTTTCGTGGAGTGTACCCACAATTAATGAATATTGATTAACTTGGTTAATGAGTTTAGCCAATTAATCTCATCTCGTTGGAGCTTCTAATCTAGAAGTTCATCAGGTCCCCTTGTTAGCTCACTAAAGGATATTAAATAGTGATTTGAATTGTTCAAATCAATTTGAGGAGATTGTATATTAATATGATTAATATGTAATTGATTATGGACATGATCTATAATTCAAATTAAATTGGAAAGAAACATTTGAATAAGATTCAAATAATTAATTCAAGTGAATTAGATTCACAAAGAATTAATTAATAAAGAGGTGTCGCACATATACATATGATGTCTATGATAATTAAATCTATAATCGTTAAATTGGATTTAATGTATAAATAGTTATTTAATTAGTGTGTTAATTAATTAAATAAGTTTTATTTAATTAATTAAATAAATGTTATTTAGTTAATTGTGCACAAGAGAAAATTAGAAAAAGACTAGGAGAATGGGTTGACCCTTCTCTATATAAAGTCTTCTTTATGACCCTTTCGGGGATACAGAACACAATAGAATTCCAAGCATTCATTGTGTAATTTTTTCTAAGCCACAAAAGAAATCATCTCTACTCTCCCAAAAAGTTTTCCTCCTCACCCTCTTCCAATAGTTGATACCACCTATCCTTCTATTGGAATCTTTGAGAATAATAAGGTTACTCTCGTGGTTGTGTTCAAGATTGTTCGAGGAAGCATTCGTGTTCAAGATCGTTGGAGGAGTCGTTCGTTGGAACATCAAGAGGATTGTTCTTGGAGCTTGAGAATCTACAAAGGTAAGAATGGTCTATCCTTTCCCTACAACATACTATGTTTGTTATATGTATATTTTGTTTTAATTTAATGTTTCTGTTTATGTAAAAATCGATTTGTGAGATGCAAGGTATTCACAACGCTTCTGCTGCGGGATCGACCCCTTCAGACTTGATATCATGTAGTCAATTTAGTGAGTCGTTTCTTATCTAATCCAGGTAAGACTTACTAGGAAGCAGTGAGGTGGATCTTCAAATACTTGTGGGGCACCCCCAATTTGAGTTTTTGTTATGGAGGTGGCAAACCTATACTTGAAGACTATACTAATGCAAGCATGACTGGTGATCTTGACAATAGAAAGTCTACATCAAGCTATGTGTTTACATTGTTAGGAAGAGTTGTCTCATGGCAATCCAAGCTACAAAAATGCGTAACATTGTCCACAACTGAGGCAGAGTATATTACAACAGTGGAAGCAAGCAAGGAGATGTTATGGCTTAAAAGGTTCCTTCAAGAGTTGGGTTTGAAACAAGGTGAGTATGTAATATTCTATGATAGTCAGAGTGCTATGATTTGAGTAAGAACACAACGTATCATACTCATACCAAACACATTCATCAGATATCATTGGTGTGGACTATATAAACTCCTAGTATCACATACGCTTATATAGCACACTTCTCTAAACTCATGTGCTTGACCGTTCGAAGAGCCATATAATAGATTTAAGGCATTCCAAGAAAAAAATGCAGCTCTTTAATTTTCTCTAATTTTCATATTCTTCTAATTTATAATTAAAATTCCACCATTAATGTTTTAAATTGAGTTTGAAGCTCTAAGAGTTCAATCAACGATGACTTAAAAAGCTTCATATTTGATTTAATAGAAAGAGACATTTTGTGGGTGCTGCAGAAGATGGAAAGTCCTGGTCAAGTTCTTCATCGTAAAACCGATAGCATCTCACATACGCTGCTTCTTAGAATCTCCAATTTTGCATATATTTTAGATTCTTATCAAAGTACATATATTTTCTTCATATAGTTTGAAATTCCATGAATTTAATAGCTTGCAATTGGGAGAGAGACAGAAAGTCAGGGGATAAAGTTAAGGCCAAAGGGAGGCGAGAGAAAGTTAGAGAGAAGAAAGTGTTTTTTTTTTTTTTTTTTCTTTTTTGTTGGTCATGTCAGCAGAGTTTTAACATCAAACTATCCCCAAACTAATAAAAAGATTATCTTTTAGGTTTATAGATACTGGGACCAAATGTCAACCATTGAAAATATATAGACTAAAATAAAACAATCAAGTATAGAGACTAAATTAATATTGTACATCACTAAAATGATTCGACCTTTTTTTTATTTATATTCAAGACTAATTCAAAATATTTAACAATCAATGTGCACGTCTTCTAAATCGACAAGATTAGTAGAGTTAAGTTCCCATTGACATAACTAAAAATGTATATGATATAAATTAATTGTTCTACTCCACTTTTTTCTTTTCTTTTTTTTTCTTTTTTTTCTTTTATTTATTATTATTATTATTATTATTATTATTATTATATTTTTTTGAGTTACAATGTGATCATTGAGATTGAAATCAAGGAGTTATTTTGCACACTAGATAATAATAATTAATAGTCAAACAATCATAATTCAATTCATATACTAAAAATTTAATCAAAGTTAAAAGGTTTAAATCATCATTATCATATATTATTGAACGAAAAGAAATTATGGTTTCTTTGAGGAAAAAATTCAAATTATATCACAAATTAAATGTACCAACTGCAACCTAAATTTTCAATCCCATCAAATAAATTTTATCAAATCAAAATCTTTTCAAAATTTAAAAACCATTCCTCCTAGAAACTGAAAATTGCTTGGAAAAAAATCCAAGAGAAATTTGTACGGATGACTCGAAAATTGGACCAAAAATGTCAAATAACTCAATTTTTTTTAAAAAAAAATATCGAATGACCTTTTACTGATGTCAAATTCGAGTGAAATTACCAAAATATACTTGTGTGCACACGAAAAAGCATCTCGATCGCTGATGATACACATGCGAATATCCATGGAACAATGTTCGTCTCATCCCTCTCGTTCACTGATGATCCTTTTTCCAGTTTTTACTTTCTTTCTTTCCCACTCTCGTCGATCTCACTTTCGCTGGTCTCGCTCTTCCTTTCCTTACTCACAAAATCACCTTCCATCTCGCACTCTCGCTCTTGTTTATTGGAGTTAGTCGCGTCGGAGCTAGAACTCACCATGCCAGAGAAGAAGAAGATGCAAAGAAGAGAAAAAGTCGAAGAAGAAGACGATGCAGTAGAAGAATAAAAGAGAGAGAGAAAGGGAGGGGAAAAAGAGAAAAGGGAAAAAAACAAAAAGCCAAAATGGAGAAGAAAGGTCAAAAAAATCAAGAAAGCAAGGATAATATTGTAATTTTACATGATCACATCAACAAAAGGTTATTTGACATTTTTCTTTTTTCAAAATTTGGGTCATTTTTCATTTGGACCTTTAAGATAGTTTTTTTTTTTTTTTTGGGTGTAATTTTCCCAAAATCCAATTTACAAACCAAAGATTCGAGGGAATAAGTTGATTTGCTCTATTCACGCAACGGAACAAAAACATAAGTTGAAGGAAATCCAAGCAAAGTGACCTTGAATAAGAAAGGTGAAGAAATACACGCAGCAAAAAAAAAAGGTTGAAATTTTCCTTCAATAAATTGACTAGAAATCATATTTCATCCAATCAATTTTCTGTCACAAAGTAGATAGTAAATACGATTTTGAAGAGCTACAATTTTCTCCCGAGAAAGAAGATTAGATTTGCGGAAAGATAGGCAGGATTGCACCACAAAGTTGACGTCCTACTCCTAATTTTCTGATAAAAAAGTTGACATAACGATCTCGGCACATTTGCAAGGCTACTATAATTATATGCAGCCTCGAACTTGAGATATGATGCTGCTTTGTAGACACCTAATGCAATAAATAACCATGACAGCCAAAAAACAAAAGTTTCACATCAGAATGAGCTCAACTAATGGTAATTGACACATATTCTTCTCTTGAGGTTGAAGGTTCAAATCTTCATCCCTCACTCATTGTATTTATATATTTTTTCTTAAAAAAATGTTGATTTGCCATCATGTCAATAAAGCAGAACCTTCTGAGGATGTAATGTGGTTTCGATACAACAAACCACCATCAATAGTACCTTCTAACTTATGAAGAAATTGTTTTGACAATTTTCTTCTTTTTTTTCTCTCTCTACTTGATACCTATGAATGTTTGGACTAGCTGACGTGTACCAAGACTATTCTCACAATACAACTATTTAAACGTACCATATTTGGTTGCCAAGGTAACTCATAGGATATTAAATATTAGACGAGTAACCAACATGACTTGAATTCATTCTCTCTAAACCTTTTTATTTACATGGTCCTTATTGACCACTAGAACAATCTATGATGGTTCGTTCAACAACTTACCTACTGACATGCCAGAGCGATAACAGTCAGCCCTCAGCATACTGTAAAGTACCCAAGCAGATTCCCATAGGGATGTATTTTCTATGGTGGAAGAATCAAACTACCAGTTGGACAATACAAGACTTTAATACTGAAGTAGCATAAAACACCCAATTCTTTCAAGGAAGAAGTAGCGAGATCCTGCATCCTAGTAGAAATAAGGGATACAATTTCAGGGTGAGAATCTCCTACTACATTCCTATCATCCACATATATAGCACACAACTGACAACACCAAGCGAAATCTAAGAGATTGATCCATCCCCAAACTCAAACAACCAAGCTCTCGGAGCTTGCTTTAGACAATGTATAAAATTTAATTGAAAAACTGAGGTTCCGTTTGATAATCATTTCACAATTTGTTTTTTATTTTTGAAAAATGTACTAATCTTCTCGCAATTTCTTACTCATGGTTTTCATATTTCCTATATTAACATTTGAATTCTTAGCCAATTTCCAAAAACAAAAACAAGTTTTTGAAAACTACTTTTTTTACTTTTCAAATTTTGCTTTTGATTTTGAAAACGCTCATAAATCTAGACAAAAAAAACATTAACCAATAGATGAAAGTGATGTTTATAGGTTTAATTTTCAAAAATAAAAAACAAAAACTAAACGGTTACCAAACGAGTCCTAAGGAATCTAGTTATAATTAACCTAAAAACCCATAGATTGGTGTATTAGAAAACTCCTCTATAAGGATATCATGCAAAATAAGGATTGTTAATATAGTTTGGTTCCTAAGGAGGTAAGTGAACAATCCTCGTATCGAGCTCAGTCCCTCGCCATAAGAAGATATCTTAACGATAGAGGCAGAAGGCAAGAAAGCTCTGAAATTTTTCATGCTACATTCTCAATCATCCTTCCAAAGTTTGTTCATTGAATGCCTTGACACAAATGAGATGATTCAGACTATTCTTCCAAACTTAATGATTCAACAAATTGGTATTGCTAGTGCAATGAGAAAGAGGAAATTATGGATCATTTATTCTTACACTGCTCTTTCTCCTCTCAATTATCGTGGGAGGTTTTCAGGGCCTTTGGAAGTCGAGAAGCCCTTCGTAGTTCAGTTAGTAAAAGATGTTTCATATTGAGTACTGATTTTTGGTTTGTGAAGAAGTCTAACGGGCTTTAAGTACCTCTTGGCAAGTTTGGAAAGAGAAAAACAGGAAAAACTTCAATGAAGAGTAGCTTATTACTTTATTTGGCTTCGCTCTGGAGCTCTTTGTCCAAAGAGTTGTGTAATTACTCTCTTTCCATGATGGATTCCAGTTAGCATGTTTATGAGTAATCTTAAAAAAAAAACTGTCTCAGTTGACACCGTTATCAATAGAAAAAGTAGGCAGAATTTGAATGGTGTCAAACAAATGAACTTTTGTCCAGACCAATGCCAACATTCAGATCCAAAATCTTGGACATCTTCTATATCTAACAAATGGAAGTCCGCTTTGAAATTGTCTATGCTTCCAAAGGAATTAAATAAAAGTAGATTGATACAATAGAAATCTCTAGTAAAATGTCTACCCATAACCCATCCATCAGATAGATTACATTACATAGTCCGTTCCACAAATGGGTCATAGGCGACTTGCCCATTTAGTGACCTAGTCATTATATGTTCCAAAAATAAGGTACTAAAACTACTTAAATGTCACTTAAATTTCAGTCGAGACTATCTCAACTGGTTAATGCATAAATTACATAAACCTACTGTATTTGCAATTTAGCCTTCTATCAACACTAGACAAACACATATTTATACACCGAGGCCATGGAATTTCAATGGAAATCCAAATATTAAGCATAAAAGGGAGTGGACTATACAAGAATGTTATTGTTCTTCTAGAGTAATGTAATTAAAATGAAAATAAGAAGCGCAGCAATAAAAGAGTACTTAAGAGCAGCCACTAAAATAGCCAAAGAGATAAAGAATAGCTGCCACAAAACCTGAACACTTGCCCAAGCAAGCAAACCAGTCAACGCAACAGCCAAGATGTTATCAGGATCCGGATCGATCAAAAGTTCAGCCCATTTGATATTGAAAACCGGGCCTCGTTCTTTCCTCAAGTCATCGCCGCCATTGGAGGAGCCCTTCGTCCCATTTCCTTCTCCTTCTCTCTCCTTGATATTTCCGCCCAATTCGTTGTTCTTGTTGCTCGCAAACGCTGTGAATCTTCTGGGGTTACTGGAAATTTGAGATTGCGAGCTGGAATATGAGTAATGGAGAGGGAATTTGTTGAGTGGAAGGGAGAAGGAAGAAGGTGATGAGATTGCAGAGAGAAATGAGAGAGATGGGGGAATCCTCCATTGGTGTGGGATTGTAAGAAACCCTAACATTGTTGTATTGATCTTGGTTCAATTTTGTTCCCGAAATCTGCAGCGGTTCGCGGCATCCATGTTTTTCTGCTGATAGAAACAAGGCTGGGAGATGACGAACTGGTAACTAATACTTGTGTTTTGTACAGAGGTTCCGGTCCGGCTTTTCAAAATCTTCTTTCTTTTTCTTTTTTAAAATATATTATTGATGCCAAAATGCATAAATTTAGGCACACACTCCTGACGTATTCATAGTGAAATTCTGATTTAGGGCTTCAGTATAGATTTTTTTAATCATATTAGATTAATTTTTAATCAAATGTCAAAGTGAACTTAACTTAGTTCAGCTTAGGTAACTCTTAACCTTATGTCTCAGTCCATTATCTACGTTAAAGTTACAAATCTAATTGAACTTTGTATCCCATTGCGACATCCTATAAGTCGATTGAATTATATTTCTCATTTAGTATTGAGGAGTCAAATCTTGAATCTCAATTGAAATACAGTGCATGGCAATCACATAGCTACAAAATGGATACAAAAGAAAGGATATAATGTTGTTTTCATAATTTATATTTTTTAAATGACAAAAATTTTTAACATCTTTTAGAAACAATATTTTAAATAAATATGAATCTCAATATATTTTTTTTTTTTTTTGGCATCTAGGTTTCATTGACTTTCAATTTTATGTATAGTAAATGTTCAAATGGCAGAAATATAAATAAGTCTAATTTTTTAATTTTGTGTATAATAATAAAACTTTGTATGTATAAGATAGTTAAATAATATACTAAACATAAAGTTGAATTTTTAATAACCTATTGTCACATAATGTATTTTATTTTCAAAGTCATTGAAAAAAAAATAAAAACTCTTATAGCACAAACAATAGGCAACCACAAAAATTATAAAAGAAAACGTACATAACCCAAAAAACCCCAAACATAAACTCAATGAAACAAATCCAAAGAGAAATGAAATACATTTTTGAGGAAGACATACATTTATTTATTAATTTGATAAAAGACATTTATTTTTTATTGAGAAAAAGACATACATTTAATTTTATTATAAAAGAAAAATAATAATTTTTATAAATAGAAAAATCTAAAAAATATTTAGACTTTATAGTAAAAAATTCCAAAAGTGTTTCGTATTTTGGTTGCATCTTGAGTTTGGTTATATTATAGAAATTGTAATTTCAAAAGTCAAGTTTTAGATCATATATGACAATGAATTTTAAATTTTATCTGATTTGAGGAAAAAATAACAATAAATTTTGAGAAATAAAATGTCACTATATAAATATGTTTTTAACATCCACATTAAAATTGCTAATGGTGAACAAATCATCTTTGGAAAAAAAAAAATCAGAAGTAAATTAGAATATAGACTAAATAAGCGTTAGGAGACCAATTTGGATAACGCTCCTATTTAAACAATAAAAAGAAAATAACTACCAACCACTAATATTTTTTATTTAATAACAAAAGTAAATAGATTTTTTTCAAAATAATAATAGAAATCAGGGCATGGATATTACAATTCCAAGTAAACTGTATCCTTTCCATCTAACCAAAAAAAGGAAAAAAAAAAAGTTTTGTGTCTTCCTGTATTATTTCGTCATTATGTTTTTTTTTTTTTTTTTAAATAGATGTATGCTTTCGTTTTTTGTTCATAATATAATGGTTTATTTTAGTAAATTTATGAAAATGTTTTTTAGTTTTATCTTATGACGATGATATTTACTCACCAGCATATAATATTTCAATCAATCAAGATGTTTGATTTAGATTCGTTTGATAATTATTTGATTTTTCGTTTTTATTTTTAAAAATTAAGTTTAAAGACTTACTTTCACCTTTAAATTTTTTTATTTGTTATCTATTTTTTATTAATAATTTAAAAAAACAAGCTAAATTTTGAAAAAAAATAGCTATTAAAATTTTATTTTTGTTTTTGGAGTTTGGCTAAGAATTCAACCATTATACTTTAGGAAGATGTAAATCAGTGTAAGATATAGGGAGAAAATACTTAATTTAAACAAAAAAACGAAATGGTTACCGTATGAAACCTTAGTTTTTTGTTTTTAGTTTTCGAAAATTAAGTCTACACACTACAAGAAAACAAGTCTATAACAATAGATTTTTTGCAACAGTTCGAAAATCACAACAAAGCTTTATAAAATTGCAACAGTATCTAGCCACATATAAAAAAAAATTGTTACAATTGTATGTAATGTGCCGATTTTTCCTCAAAATTTTAAATGATGGTAAATTTATGTACAATGTAGAAGTTTTTTTAGCTGCATTTATTTACAAGTGTGGCAAATATATTAAAATAAAATGAATTGATAAAATAATTTTGGTAAAAAAAAATTCTTGAAAAAAATGAAAGCTATTTAATTTAATATATATTTTTTTAAAAAATAATTTAATATATTCTACTAAACCAAAATAAAAGTCCTGCGTCTTTTCATTCTCCTGCCCATTCTCTCAAATATTCCCTCTCAAATCTTAATTCATTTAAATTTTTCTTTCTCCCGCTCTTTTCCCTAAAATAGTCTCCTCTCAAATCCTCAATTCTTTTTGGTAAATCCTGTTCTCGGTCGATTGAGACCTAAGCATCGAAAGACCAACTCAAAGATTAAATCATCCTTGAGCAAGAGGAGTTTTGTAGCAGTAGCCAAAAGAGAAATCGTCCATATCAATAGGCAAAGGAATATCGAATCGTTCTAGTCTACAAAGTCTTCCAAATCAGAAGGTAGCTTTGTTGTTTTTCCCCCTTCGAGACATAGGTTTTTCTTCCAAAATCTTGTTTTGGTTTTTATTTGGTTGTTGAAAAAATTAGATTCAAGGTAAGAAAGATGTTGGAAACTTACCCTTCTTACGGGTTGAGGTTGCAGTCAATCAAATTTTTAATTCACTTGGATACTCTGTAGCTCAAGGCATATAAAACCCACTCTTTAATTTAATTTTTACAAAATTACAGAGTGATTGAGAGTGAAGATTTATAACTGGTGTTGTATTTCTCCCTTGAAGAAGATTAATTAAAGTTCATCTTCCAAATGGATGTAAGATGTATAATTCTTCATTCTTTTCTCCTTTTAATCTGAGAAGCTTGTATCTGTATGCATTGGATGAGAGTGGTAAAATAAACTAATACATTCTACTTTGCATGTTGAAGTTTGTCTAGGTAAATTACTAATATATTTTGATTGAATTTATTCATATTTTTGTTTTACCTTTCAGGTATACAGTTGGATGAAGACCTTTAAGACATTATCTTGCTCATATTTATAAAATGGAAGGTACCATTAGTTAGTGATACTCTTTTAAGTACCAATTTAGTTTTGAGATCTATTTACTTATATTTTTATAACTCCACTACTTTAATATAGTAGATGTGTTAATCTTTACAAAACTTTGTTTAGTGATAATTCTATTAATGTTTTTACCTTGACGTGATTGGGGCATTACCCTCTTTAGATTTTTAATATACCATATTTTTTTTTTTTTTTGGTTGTTAATAAGGAGAAGGAGCCAATATGCAAACGATGACTACATATCAAGATCAAGTTTAATTTGCACAAATCTCTTAATTGACAAAGTTTTAAATTTGGAAACACTTGCGGGTTTAAGTAGTTTATTTTTATTTTCAAGTTTTCTTTAGGTAGACCTCAAAGATATGGTTTCCCTTGATACAAATTTGTTTAATACTTAGAATCTTATCTTTTTCTATAAACAAATTTATTAATCTTTTTCATTTTTTATTTTCAGGATCACGAAGATCTCCAAGAAATGATGGATCAAAGTCCATGAACTCAACCAAGCATTTTTCATATAATTTAGTATCTCCATTTGTAGTTGTAAAGCAATGTAATATCTCAACAACTTAAATACTAATATTTTGTTTATTGTGTATATTTTAGATGACATTAGATATCTTATTTGAACATTCTCATATTTGAATATTTTTGTATTTAAACTTTATGTATTATAGATACATTTTTCAGCATATATTTTGCATTACTCAACAGTTATATCATTTAATTTAATTTTGTGTAAAAAAGTAATGGAATACACTAGCAATAATATTAAAAAATTGATTCATAACAATATAACTGTTGCAAATTTTTTGAAAATTTTGTTAAAGTTGGAGCTTTTAACCGATTTAATAGATTACCATAAATATTGCTACAAATTGAAACATTTTTACTATAAATCTAAAAAGTGTTGCTATAGATTAAGATATTTGTTGTTATAAACCAACAAAAGTGATACTATAGATTGAATCATTTGTTGTCATGAACAAAAAAAAATGTTGTTATAAAAAAAATAATTGTTGCTATAGACGAGGATATAGTAGCAGATTACATTTTGATTCCAACACTTTAAAAAACTACTGCAATTAAGCTCTTAACATTGCTTTTGTCAACGGTCGTGAGACCGTTACTATAATTGTTGCAGCGGTTATAAACCGTTGCTATAGACTACATAAGTCGTTGCAATAGTTTGCTTTCTTGTAGTGACAAACACTCATCTCACCACTAAATTTCTTCGTTTGTTAGCTACATTTTATCAATGTTCTAAAAATGAAGCAAAAATTTGGAAACTGAAAAAAGCAATGTTTAAAAATTTGTTTTGTTAAAAAAAATTTGGCTAAAAATCACTTGTATTTAAGAAATATACAAATCTCTATAAAAAATAAAAAAGAAATAGAAGTAATTTTCAAAAGCAAAAAAAAAAAAAAATCGACATAGTTATCAAACGAGACTTAAGTATTTAAATGTTTGTTAATTTGATAGACAAAACACTAATAAGTTATGCCTCGTTTGGTAACTATTTCGTTTTTTCTTTTTTTATTTAAATTAAACCTACTTCTTCCCCATTTCTTACCATGATTTGCATCTTTATTAAGTACAATGGTTAAATTTTTAGATAAATTTCAAAAACAAAAAAAAACGTTTTAAAAGCTACTTTTTTAATTTTCAAATTCTTGTTTGATTTTTTAAACTATTGGTAAAATGTAGATAATAAATAAAAAAAAATTTAGAGATAAAAATAATATGTTTATAGACTTAATTTTTTTAAAAAAATTAAAATAATTATCAAACGAGATCATAATAAATCTTTCAATCATGACATACATACATATTGAGAAAATATACACTTACATAATTTAAATAAGTAATTATTATTATTATTATTATTATTATTATTATTATTATTATTATATAACCTCAGTGGATAGAAACTTTTTCGTTGAGTAAAGTTGGTCTCAGAAATTCAAATGGCCTTCCATTGGGGACCTTTAATATTAATATTGTTGTTTTCAAAACTTATTAAAGAAATATTATTATTTTGAAACTTATTAGAAAAATATTGTTGTTTTGGGAGTTCGAGGCTAGAGGTCGAACGTTGAGAACTCGACTAATATGGAGGTCGAACGTTGAGAACTCGATGAACAAAGAAAAACTTGGAAACAATACATAAGCCGAAACTTCAACCCTCGACAAGGGAAATCTCGCGAATCTCGCTTACGTTGTCGAAGGTTGAAGTTTCAACACACATCCACCCTCGAGATTGCAGGTTTATTACTTTTCTTTTTCCCTCATAGAGGAAATAAAGTAATGAGATGGTATACTACATCTATCTGTGTACTCGAGCTGCTTCTAACAACCTATGCATTTTGTTATCATTTCGAATTAGACGAAGGCTTGTGGGATTGACGTGAGGGGTGGAGATGGCTATATTTCTGGGAGCGAACTCCAGGCGAATATGAAGCGCATGGATACAAGTTATGCCTTGGAATGAAAGATAATTCCGAATTAGCTTTATCTACGAACAAAATTTTGTATATTAGGTTGTCGAAGGTTACACACATGTCGAAATTTCAAAGCGATTAAGAAGATAAGTGGGCTGAAGCATATTAAGAAAAGGGCGAGATTCAAAGCGAGATAGTAGGAGAGAGCGGGCTTCAAAGTGAGATTTTAGGAGAGAGCGAGATTCAAAGCGAGAATGTTGGAGAGAGCGAGATTTAGTTTATATTGACTAATCTGACTAACATTGAACTTGGTAAAATGAAATAGTTAAATAATTGGAAAATGAGATTATTCAAGAATACACATTGAATGCTAAGATTACGCATTGAGTTTCTGGTAGTAGATCTATAATCAAAAAAGTGTTTGTGATTGTTTCAGAAGAAATGAAAGCTAGTAAATCATTAATGGAAAAATAACAACAATAACAGAGAGCGAGATATTGAGAGAGAGCGAGAGTGAGAGAGCGAGATCTTAAGAGAGAGCGAGATCTTAGGAGAGAGTAAGAGTGAGAGAGCAAGATAAGAGAGAGCGAGATCTTAGGAGAGAGCGAGAGTGAGAGAGCGAGATTGAGAAAGTGGATCTTAGGAGAGAACGAGATCTTAGGAGAGAGCAAGAGTCTTCACTTTATTTGAACTTTTCATAGAAATATATATAAAAAAAGAGAAAAAAGAGCTAATAATCATACTATAATTGAATAATCATTAGACTATAATTGAATATATTAGATTATTATACTATAATTGAATAATCATTAGACAACAAATTAAATATATTAGATTATTCTACTATAATTGAATAATCATTAGACAACAAATTGAATATATTAGATTATTATACTATAATTGAATAATCATTAGACAATAAATTGAATATATTAGATTATTATACTATAAATTGAATATATTAGATTATTATAATGTAAAACTTTATTGATTGCAAAAAAAAAAAAAAAATTGAATATACAGTAGATTATTATAGAAAAAAATTGAATATACAATAAAGTATAATAAAAAAATTGAATATACAATAAAATGAATATATAATAAAAAAATTATTTATTATTCAATCCCTAACTATCTGGAGCCCGTCTTAGTAACGAAGGACACTTTCTTCGATTATGTCCTAACTGGTTACAAAATCCACATCATTCTCGAGTGGCTGGTTATGTCCAATCCATCTCGTTGTGATAACGTGAACTTTTCAGTCTACCAAGTCTTCTCAACAACGATGGATCAGGATGTGAGACGGGTATATTAGGGTGCGTGATCTAGTAATCTTCATGCGGTACAGGTTGAAATTGAGGAGAGTAACATTCAGCATACGTTGACAATTTGTAGTAGTCCTCAATAAAATCTTCGTAGTTCATGTTAAAATGTGAGCAAACGGCCATAAAATGCGAGCATGGAATGCTGAATGCTTGCCACTTGTTACATGAACAGTACACTATCACTCTACAAGACATAGAAGTGTACACTATCACTCTACAAATTGTCAACATATGTTGAATGTTACTATTACTTTTAACAGTTTGACACAGATGTCACTCCATAATATATTCATTGGTATAATAATATCACAATGCGCTACGTCACTCGTCCGGAAGCAGCTGTAGGTCATCTGGTAAATGAATGAATATTATCTAATTTTTTTTAATTTAAATTTATTTTAAATATTGTCTAATTGTTTATAATTCACAGAGATCGAACAACAGTAGACTCCGTGAGGTTGCAAATGATCCGAACCAGGTTCTTGCTATATGTAGTGACAACCAAAGCTATATGGAGGAAATTCATTATATGTACGATATACCTATTGTTCCTTCACTAGCTCCTAGACGTAGAGGACCTGTTCGGGAAGAGGATGAGTTTGATGAGGTTGCACATAATGTGGAAGAGTTGCCCCCTATGACGCAGATGCAGAGTCAAACTGATTATGTTAGTCCGATGATGATGATGCCAGCATTTGGTTCAGGACATTATGACTCAGAGGCTGGTCCTTCGTCTTCATACGTGCATGGACATGGTCGGGGTCGTGGAGAGCATAATGAATATTTATATTATGAAGCGCCTGCAGGGGTACCAGAGCAACATCAAGAAGAACCCGAACAACCTCAAGTTTGAAGTCGACGACGACAACCAGCTCGAAATCGACGACGTCCACCTTGTGGGACACATTGATTTTTGTAATTATTTTTATATAAATGATATATTTAATTTACATTTTTTTTTATGAGTTATTATTTTTTTTTAATTTATTCTTTTTAGAGTTTAAATAAAATAATAAATTATTTTTAGAAATTATTTTTATAAAATGGAAAATTAAAATTAAAAAAAAAAAGGTGGAATGTATAATAATAAAAAAGGAAAAAAAAAAAATTTGTACGGTATTCTCGCTCTCTATCAAAATTTCGCTCTCTCTCATAATCTCGCTCTCGAATTTGATTGGGAAGTTCAGTGGTAAAAAGAAGGAGATTCATTAGCTCATTATTTAGTCAGACTTGCTGAGACGACAGAATCCATAAAAATTATTCAACAAGCTTTGGAAGGAATTCCAGGGGGACCTTATGAAAATTTAGATATGTGATCTTTTGATAGAGGAAGGTCTCCGGAATGATAATTAAACAAACTCAATAATAATGTTAGGAAGGGCGAGGTCGAGGGTTCAAAGTTGTACAAATAAAAGGAAGGTCGAGGGTTCAAAATTCGACCTATTTAGGTCGAATTTTCAACTCTCGACTTATTTAAAAAAAAACAACAATAATATTTTTATAAATAGTTTAAAAACAACAATATTTTCCTAAATAGTTTCTAAAAGGACAATATCCTTTTAATTTTCCCATAAAAGACAATATATATATATATATATATATATATAGGACCTTTAATATTAATATTGTTGTTTTCAAAACTTATTAGAGAAATATTGTTGTTTTGAAACTTATTAGAGAAATATTGTTGTTTTGGGAACATTGAGAACTCGACTAATGTGGAGGTCGAACGTTGAGAACTCAACTAATGTGGAGGTCGAACGTTGAGAACTCGACGAACAAAGAAAAACTTGGAAACAATACATAGGCCGAAACTTCAACCCTCGACAAGGAAAATCTCGCGAATCTCGCTTAGGTTGTCGAAGGTTGAAGTTTCGACATATATCTACCCTCGCGATTACAGGTTTATTACTTTTCTTTTTCCTTCATAGAGGAAATAAAATAATGAGATGGTATACTATATGTATCTGTGTACTCGAGCTGCTTCTAACAACCTATGCATTTTGTTATCATTTCAAATTCGATGGAGGCTTGTGGGATTGACGTGAGGGGGTGGGGATTGCTATATTTCTGGGAGCGAACTCCAGGCGAATATGAAGCGCATGGATACAAGTTATGCCTTGGAATGAAAGACAATTCCGAATTAGCTTTGTCTACAAACAAAATTTTGTATATTAGGTTGTCGAAGGTTACACACATATCGAAACTTCAAAGCGATTAAGGAGATAAGTGGGCTGAAGCAGATTAAGGAGAGAGCGAGACTCAAAGCGAGATAGTAGGAGAGAGCGATATGTTGAACGAGATTTTAAGAGAGAGCGAGATTCAAAGCGAGATTTTAGGAGAGAGCGAGATTCAAAGCGAGAATGTTGGAGAGAGCGAGATTTAGTTTATATTGACTAATCTGACTAACATTGAACTTGGTAAAATGAAATGGTTGAATAATTGAAAAATGAGATTATTCAGGAATACACATTGAATGCTAAGATTAAGCATTGAGTTTCTGGTAGTAGATCCATAATCAAAAAAGTGTTTGTGATTGTTTCAGAAGAAATGAAAGCTAGTAATCATTAATGGAAAAATAACAACAATAACAGAGAGCGAGATATTGAGAGAGAGCGAGAGTGAGGAGCAAGATCTTAGGAGAGAGCGAGAGCGAGATCTTAGGAGAGAGTGATACTGAGAGAGTGAGATCTTAGGAGAGAGCGAGAGTGAGAAAGCGAGATAAGAGAGAGCGAGATTGAGAGAGGGAGATCTTAGGAGAGAGCGAGACTAAGAGAGCGAGATCTTAGGAGAGAGCGATACTGAGAGAGCGAGATCTATAATTGAATAATCATTAGACAATAAATTGAATATATTAGATTATTATACTATAATTGAATAATCATTAGACAACAATTTGAATATATTAGATTATTATACTATAATTGAATAATCATTAGACAATAAATTGAATAAATTGAATATATTAGATTATTATACTATAAATTGAATATATTAGATTATTATACTATAAATTGAATATATTAGATTATTATAATGTAAAACTTTATTGATTGCAAAAAAAAAAAAAAATTGAATATACAGTAGATTATTATAAAAAAAAATTGAATATACAATAAATTATAATAAAAAAATTGAATATACAATAAAATAAATATATAATAAAAAGAATTGTTTATTATTCAATCCTTAACTATCTGGAGCCCGTCTTAGTAACGAAAGACACTTCCTACGATTATGTCATAACTGGTTACAAAATCCGCATCGTTGTCGAGTGGCTGGTTCTATCCAATCTATCTCGTTGTGATAACGTGAACTTTTTGGTCTACCAAGTCTTCTCAACAACGATGGATCAGGATGTAAGACGGGCATATTAGGGTGCGTGATCCAGTAATCTTCATGCGGTACAGGTTGAAATTGAGGAGAGTAACATTCAGCATACGTTGACAATTTGTAGTAGTCCTTAATAAAATCTTCATAATACATGTTAAAATGTGAGCAAACGACCATAAAATGCGAGAATGGAATGTCGAATGTTTGTCACTTGTTACATGAACAGTACACTATCACTCTACAAGACATAGAAGTGTACACTATCACTCTACAAATTGTCAATGTATGCTGAATGTTACTCTCCTCAATTATCTAATCACAGCCTTCGTCGAAATATGGAGGACCGAGATGCATACATTCCATATGTCTGTTGGAGAGTGTACTATCACTCTAAAAGACATAGAAGTGTTGTTGGGGTTACCTGTTGACGGTGAGCTGGTCACCGAAGTGATGTACGATGACTGGTTAGAAGTTTGTCAACTGTACCTCGGTGTGACCCCACCTACCGACAAGATTAAAGGATCGAGGTTAAGTTTAATATGGTTATGAACACAATTTTGGGAGCTCACAGATGATGCAGACGAGGAAACCGTCATAAGATATGCGCGAGCATATATACTACAAATGATGGGTGGAAGTCTGTTTTTAGATAAATCAAGTCATTTTGTTCACTTGATGTTCCTGCCACTGTTAGCTAACCTCCATGATGCAGGGCGGTATTCGTGGGGTGGAGCATGCTTGGCATGGTTGTATAGACAACTATGCAAAGTAACAAGATCTGAGGTTCGAGAGATAGCTGGGTCTCTCATACTTTTGCAACTATGGGCTTGGGAGCAATTTCCAACATGGCTCCACAGCTACATCATGTTAATGACGCTTAGTTAGTTGGACGAGCCTACGTTCTCGGTATGTTGTTTTAATTCAATTTAATTTTTATATCACTAATCTAGTTAATTTAAATTATAAATTATCAATTTAAAAATTTAGGTGGAGAGACAAATTTTGTGTGACTAGGACAGCCACACATGTAGTCAACCAGTATAGATATATGTTTGATCTGCTTCAACCTGAACAGGTACATTACACTAAACCTAATTGATTATTTTATTCACATTTTTATTATATTTGTCTTTAATATTCTCTAATATAATATTTTGTGTTTCAGGTTATTTGGGAGCCGTACAAAATTATTTTGCATACTTTGCCTAATTTTTGTACGAATGGTCAAAACATATGACGGACGATGAGTCCTCTCATATGTTTTCACATTGGCAAGTGGAATCTTCCTGACAGGGTGATGAGACAATTCGGTTTTTAGTAGAATGTCCCATCGCCTTGTAATATTGAACCCATACTGTATGATATTGACCTAAGGACTGGAGATTGGTTCGAAAAAGTTGCACATTTGGTAGTGCAATGGCACTATCGTGCAAGGTTTATTACAGTGGGGGTTTCTCTTGAACAGTTTGACACAGATGTCACTCCAGAATATATTCATTGATATAATAATATCACAATGCGCTACGTCACTCGTCTGGGAGCAACTGTAGGTCATCTGGTAAATGAATGAATATTATCTAATTTTTTTTAATTTAAATTTATTTTAAATATTTTCTAATTGTTTATAATTCACGGAGATCGAACAACAGTAGACTCTGTGAGGTTGCGAATGATCCGAACCAGATTCTTGCTATATGTAGTGACAACCAAAGCTATATGGAGAAAATTCATTATATGTACGATATACCTATTGTTCCTCCACTAGCTCCTAGACATAGAGGACCTGTTCGGGAAGAGGATGAGTTTGATGAGGTTGCACATAATGTGGAAAAGTTGCCCCCTATGACGCAGATGCAGAGTCAAACTGATTATGTTAGTCCGATGATGATGATGCCAGCATTTGGTTCAGGACATTATGACTCAGAGGCTGGTCCTTCGTCTTCATACGTGCATGGACATGGTTGGGGTCGTGGAGAGCATAATGAATATTTATATTATGAAGCGCCTGCAGAGGTACCAGAGCAACATCAAGAAGAACCCGAACAACCTCAAGTTCGAAGTCGACGACGACAACCAGCTGGAAATCGACGACGTCCACCTTGTGAGACACATTGATTTTTGTAATTATTTTTATATAAATGAGATATTTAATTTACATTTTTTTATTTTTATGAGTTATTATTTTTTTTTTATTTATTTTTTTTAGAGTTTAAATAAAATAATAAAATATTTTTAGAAATTATTTTTATAAAATGAAAAAAAAAAATAAAGGATTAGAAAGAAGAAGGTGGTATGTGTAATAATTAAAAAGGAAAATTTGTACGGTATTCTCGATCTCGCTCTCTCTCATAATCTCGCTCTCGAATTTGATTGGGAAATTCAGTGGCAAAAAGAAGAAGATTCATTAGCTCGTTATTTAGTCAGACTTGTTGAGATGACAGAATCCGTAAAAATTATTCAACATGCTTTGGAAGGAATTCCAGGGGGACCTTATGAAAATTTAGAAATACGATATTTTGATAGAGGAAGGTCTCCGGAATAATAATTAAACAGACTCAATAATAATGTTAGGAAGGGCAAGATCGAGGGTTCAAAGTTCGACGTACAAATGAAAGGAAGGTCGAGGGTTCAAAATTCGACCTATCTAGTTCGAATTTTCAATCCTTTACTTATTTAAATATATATATATATATATGTATATGTATTTTTACAAATAGTTTGAAAACAACAATATTTTCCTAAATAGTTTCTAAAAGGACAATATCTTTTTAATTTTCCATTCCGTTGGCCCGATGGCGGCTCAATAGCGACGCAAGACTAAGTTTTTATTCATCATTAATTTTTAATAGAACAATGATTAAATGTAAACTAAATAATATGTTTTTTACCTTTTTAACACACAACATAAATGTCACAATTTTTTTTTTTTAAAAAAAAAGTCACGTAGCAATATTTATTAGATTATATTTATGATACATCAACATAAATGCATCATAAATTTTTTTTTTCTTTATAAAAATACTCTTAAATAGAGGTATTACGTGTTAGTGCACTTGGAAAAAAAAAAAAAAACAAAAAACTGTCTACACAGATGCTACCTGATGGAGGAGAAACGTTATTATTATTGTTGTTGTTGATGTTGACTTTTACGGTTGGAGAAACATTATTTACTCTCTACTTTTAATTGTACTGTTTATGTTTTTTTCCCCATTATATATCACATCATTTGAATGTAGGTGGTTTTTGCACTTCTTAATGCTATACTGTCTATTGATAATTTATAGCATTTATTGTTGTCATAGTTTCATGTTTACTTTCGAGCAAACATGATCAATTAATCGTTATATAAAAAGTGGGACAAATTTAAATATATTTTTTAAAAACTAGTGAAGAACAATATTCAATGAATTATGTATAATTAAAAAAAAAATTCATTACAATTGCAATAATTTTGATTTCAAAGCAGTAAACATGATTTAAATGTTATTCAAATTTACAGGGAACAAAAACTTGTTTTTTACATCTTAAAGCGATTGTTGATATATGGATTGAGCCTTATTCAAATTTGGATCCATCTTTGCAAGACAAGAAACTTGTTAGTCATGGTGTTTTGACTTCTCATCCTCTCGTCCTTCATGTGTGCATGGAAGCGGAATATGGACATACATCTTATAGTGATTCTCTCATCTCAAGAGGTCTTGGATTGGTGGTATGTGACTCCCCCAGCTCCCCTTAAGTATTGGCTTATCGAGAGTTCCATCCTTCTAAAGCATAAAGGTTCTTAGAGCTCGGATCATATGGAAAAGTCTTCAACGATGCTCAATGCTTTTTTCGAAGAGGGTCGAATGCAATTCTAGATTCAGATGCCCTTGAAATGATAAATTAGTCGCTAAATGAATAAGCTTTTGATCTTACTGAAATTTGAAAAACAATAGATGATATTTTTAGTTTAGTCCAATACTCTAAACAGGTTTTATTTCTCTTTTTGTAATCGCTCTAGCAATTATTCCATGGCACCTCCTCTTGCTTGAGTTGGTGTTGAACTGGAGGGATTTGTTTTGAGTTGATCTTCTTTTGTTGAAGACATTGAGAATTATTATTGGAATTCTGTGGTTGAACTGCTTTACCCCATATTTATTATACTAAACAATAAGTTATAATGAGGATAGCCTTATTTGAGACTATATATATGTATACACACACCTACACGTACAATTTACCTGGTAGAGTGAAAAGGTGTATTTTTAAAAGAGTAAATTAAATAATTGGACAATCATTCATAACATTAAATATAATTTAATTATATTAATTATAAGTTTGACTCTAAAGTCTAATCAATCTGTCAACCTTTTAATATAACAATTATGAAAATGGGGTCAACCCTCTTCTTTCAAGTTAAAAGTTCTACATGTCAAATTACTAATAAGTTAAGCGCACTTTTAGTTCTATACTAATTTTAATACGTTTTGATGTGAAAAAAAAATATTAATTTTTTAAACTTTCAATAGTGTTTCTAATATATTTTTTTTTTCAATGCCAAACAAAAGTGGTTGTTTATGAATCTCCATTAACAGTTTTTGAAGCCTATAAATTTACCACACACAATAATAAAATTTATAAGCTATTATAAATATCACAAACTATGTGTAAAATAGATACTCATTTTTAATATAAAAAAAGCTAAATGTCACTCTACGCTCCATATATATAGTCGCATGTCTTGTAAATACTCATTCTTAGTGTCTATATAATTAACCTTCTACTTGCTAAATTACCTGTAAATAGTGACAGTTGGTAGGTTTTGAAAGATACACATTGGATAAAGTTCATCAAAATTGGAGAAGTGGAGGATTTAGAGAAATTTCTTATTTTATATTTTGTTATTTTATTTTATTTTGTTTATTTATATATTTGTTTAATTTATTTTAATATTTATTTATTTTATTATATATTATTATTATATTTATTTATTAGTATATTATATTTTCTCCATATCCATGTTCTGTTGCGCTCTCAAATTTCACAACACGTTATCAGCACGAGCTCCTATCGTTTTCCCGCTAAAGGTATGTCCATTTTTTTCTCCTCGTTATAATTAATAAATTAAATGTTGTTTTACATATTTGATATATATTAAATTTCTAATATGACTATAATATTTTGTAATAACGTTACTGTGAAAAATATTATAAAAATTAGAATTTGCAACATTTGATATTGATGGTAATAATTATTTGTCATTAGTACTTGATGTCAAAATACATCTGAATGTCATAAAAATGTGATCATTAGAAAATAAATTTTCTTCCTAAAGCTCGTCATAAATGGATGCACCCAAGGCTCCAAAATTTTAAATCAATATGTTAAAGAAGACATGTTTCTACATTTCGGATATGCTTTTGCAGTAGCAATATCAAGAGAAATATTTTAAATAATATTATTAACTAATTTCATGTCTTCTCGTGGTCGAACAAAATAATGAGTTATTCATTAAAAAAATATGAATCGCGGCCAACTAGAGCAACAACATTCCCTGAAGTGAATATTTTAAATTTTAATAATCGTGGATGAAAAATCATGAATCTCGACCAACTGGAACAACAACATTTCCTAAAGTGAATACTGTATAATCGTGATCAAGATTGTGGTCATGATCGAGGTCGTGATTGTGACAGAGGAAAAAATAATCATTATTTTCGTGATGGTCATTCTAATCATTCAAATTTCAACAGAACCACATAAATGATGATCACAAAAGAAAAGTTCCACAAGATAAGAATTAAAAAAATGTTGAAAATAAATGCTTTTGATGTGGAATGACTGGACGTCTGGACAGTGGTCACGTACCTGTCATACGTTAAAACACTTAGTTGATCTCTATCAAGAATTTTTGAAGGAAAAAGAGAAAAAATGTGAAAGCAAATTTTGCATATCAAGATAATGACATATTTGACCCATCCCATATGACAAATTTGGATGTGGCGGAATTCTTTGAATCTCCTAAAGAGAAAATCGACAGAATTAAGGGAACATCAAGTGTTTCCTTTGACTTTGAAAATATCTAGACTTAATATTATTTTTTTTATTCATCTCCATGATTTTTCTCATCTCCTAGTAGATGTTAACCTTTGTATATTCTAAATGTTGTTTTTCTTATTGTAGTTATTTTCTTTTAATGAAGAAACATGGATTATTTTTATACGTTAGGTGACTAAAAAATGAGCAAAGAAGATCTATGTCTGCCAGACAGTGCAACTACACATACAATACTTACAAGTAGAAAATATTTTTCCAAACTGACAATGCTAGAAGCAAAAGTCAAGACAATATCATGTTCTACAAACCTAATTGAAGGGTTTAGAAAAGCAAATATTATTTTGCCTAGAGGAACAAAATTTACAATTGACAATGTATTGTTCTCTAGTTAATCAAAGAGAAATCTACTTAGTTTTAAAGATATACGTCACAATGATTATCATATTGAGACTGACATAAAGAATAATAGTGTCATAACCAAAAATTTCCAACAAAATGAATCCATTCAAAACATAATCATGACAAAATGCGTAAATACACCCTCGAAAGATAAGTGGGTATAGGAAGTCACGTTTTCGATATTTCTCAAGTTCTAAATATCCTTGAAATTCCTCCATTTTGAATTTGATTCGAACTGGGGATACTATAATGGATTTATTGGGTTATCAAATGATAAAATGATGAGACGGCGACATAGAAAAGAAATTCTACCGATTGTAACCTCCCTTTTTTTTCACTTAAAAGTGAAAAAGAGAGACAAGCTTGGGAAGTTTAATAGGGTAGGATCGAGGATGGAATCGAATAGAAAAAGCACTTGCAGTTAAGACAGGTCCTGAATCTTCTAGCTAATGCAATTGGCTGACCCAACATCTCTTTCGTTCAACAATGATTTTGCTTCCAAATGCTATTTACCAATAAGAATAGGAAAAAGACACTACTTGAATTGAAGAAGCTCAACCTTGAAAAAGAAAGGTGGTAGACCGAAGATGAACACTTCAACTTGGCCACTAAAGAAGGTGAAGGACTGGACAAAGACTAGGCCCACTTATTGCTTACTACCATGCCATGGTTTAACCTTTAGACTCCATAGACAAAACCTTTTTTTTTTTTTTTAGGTATAAGGGAGGGGGAACACAACTCAGCACCTAAGCTGGGGTTCAATGCCTAACAAAAATAGCCAAAAGAAAAAAAGAGATGTGGAAAGAATCCATGCATGGAGATTTTGTCTATCAGAGGTTCGAGAATCTATGAAAAGACATCTAAGGCTAAGTAAGGAATAATGAAAGGAAATCCATTACTGAGAAAAGTGATGATCTTGTCTTGCTTGCTAGGAGAGAGGAAGCTTTTGGACCACCTTTTCCAACTAGATACGAGCAATCACTCAATAATGAATAATAAGAGAAAACGTTCGAGAATGAGTACCTATCTCTTACGGGAATCGAACCTGTGTTTTCGACATCAAAAGACGATGTCCTAACCACTAGACGAAAGGGACCAAAAAGCCATTCTTCATATACCGCTCCGTGGGCTTCAAGAATAGAAGTGGTTCATTTTGTTTCTATACGTAATTCGACGATTTCGTTTGTGGTTATGTTGGTGATTTCTGATGTGAATTCGACGGATCATCCTCCCTTCCTATGAGTTCCTCCTGTAGGGGTTGATGACCCCCATCAACCCAGCGACACACTAACCACGCCCCATCCCTTTCTCCGATCATAAAGCCTCCTGATCCTTTTCTTTGTCTTTCTCTATCTTTGGAAGAGTTGCATACTTTATCTTCTAGATTGTATTATACTCATATACGAGTAATTGAAACATATGCAATAATGTACCTGAAGTTTATGAATCCAGACATATTTACAAATTGACATGACCAATTAGGTCATCCAGGGTCTATAATGATGAGAAGAATTATTGAGAATTCAAATGGACGCCCATTGAAGAGCCTGAATATTCTTCAAGCTAATGAATTATCATGTGATGCTTGCTCTTAAGGAAAATTGATAATTAAAGCATCACCAGCTAAAGTAGGGATTAAATCACCAAAATTTTTAGAATGAATTTATGGTGATATATGTGTACTTATTAACCCACCAAGTGGACCATTTAGATATTTTATGGTATTAATAAACGCATCTAACACACGTGTGCTTATTATCAAGTCGAAATCTTGCATTTGCAAGATTACTTGCTCAAATAATTAAGTTAAGAGCACAATTTCCTGATTATATAATTAAGACCATTCGTCTTGATAATGCTAGTGAATTTACATCCCAAGCTTTTGATAATTATTGTATGTCAATTGAGATAAGTTTTAAACATCCTGTAGCTTATGTTCATACACAAAATGGTTTAGCAAAATTATTCATAAAATGTCTACAGTTAATTGCTAGACCATTGTTTATGATAGTTAAGCTTCCTACATCTGTATGGGGACATGCTATTTCACATGCAACGTTATTTGGATGCATTAGGCCAATAACTTTCATAAGCACTCGCCATTATAATTAGCTTATAGCCATGAGCCAGATATTTTCCATCTGAGAATTCTTTTATGTGCACTATATGTTCCAATTGCTCCACCACAACGTACTAAGATGGGTCCTCAAAGGAGGTTAGGAATATATGTTGGATATGATTCCTCATCAATTATCAAATATCTTGAACCCCTAACAGGTGATATATTTACTGCACAATTTGTTGATTGTCAGTTTAATGAGACAAAATTTTCAATATTAGAGAGATGAATTAAAAAATTGAAAAACAAAATATCGTTATTATCTCATTTAAATCCCCGTACAGATCAATGTGAATTTAAAATTCAAAAAATAATTCATTTACAAAATATAGCAAATCAGCTACCAGATGCATTTATAGATGCAAAGAAAGTAACTAAGCCACATATACCAGCTATAAATGTTCCATTGAAATTTGATATCCCAAGACAGTAAGTTGTCACAAATGAGTTTGAAACATGTCAGAAGCGTGATAGACAAGTGGGTTCCAAAGGTAAAAATTCTAAAAAAATAATAATAAATAGTCAAGAAGACTTGGTTGAGGATATAAATACCCATGAAGAAATCCTTGACATGATTAGTGAGGAAGGTGAAATACCTAAAGGTAATAATGAGATTTCAATAAACTATGTCATGACAAGAAAAAAAATGGAACCAAACTAATGTAGTTATTGACAACATTTATGAGTATAATGTTGCTCTTGATATTATATCTGAAAGTGAGGATCCTGAATCAAAATCTATTGAAGAATGTCGACATAGAAAAGATTGGCTTTAGTGGAAAGAAGCAATTGAGGCAAAATTAAACTCATTTTCAATCAGGTTTTAGACCAGTAGTTCGAACACCAAAAGATGTCAAACCTATGGGATACAAATGGGTATTTGTGAGGAAAAGAAATGAAAATAATAAGGTCGCAAGATATAAAGCCTGACTAGTTGTACAAAGTTTTTCACAAAGACTTGGTATTATAAGGAGACGTATTCTCCAGTGGTGGATGCAATTACATCAAGATATTTAATTGGTCTGACTGTGTATGAAAATCTGGACATACATCATATGAATGTAATCACAACATATTTATATGGATGTCTTGATAATGATATTTATATGAGACTCCCAGAAGGATTTAAGGTACCTGGAACATATAAATCAAATTCCCGGTAATTGTATTCAATAAAGTTATAGAGATCGCTATATGAATTGAAACAATCATGACGAATGTGGTACAATCGCCTGAGTAGATATTTATTGAAAGAAGGATATCAAAACAATCCAATATGTCCATGTGTTTTTATAAATAAATCACAGTCAGGATTTGCTATTATAACTGTATATGTTGATAATTTACATATAATTGGAACACCTGAAGAGCTTTAAAGAAAATAGAATATCTTAAGAAAGAATCTGAGATGAAAGATCTCGGAAAACCAAAATTTTTCCTTGGCTTGCAAATTGAACATTTAGCAGATGAAATATTTATTCATCAGTCAACTTATACGGGAAAAGTTTTGAAAATATTTTATATGGACAAAGCACATCCATTGAACATTCCAATGGAAGTTCATTCATTAGATGTGAAGAAAGATATAATCTGATCTCGAGATGATAATGAAGAACTTCTTGGTCCTGAAGTACCACATCTTAGTGCAATTTGTGTACTTATGTATCTTGCTAATAATACAAGATCAGATATTGCATTTTCAGTAAAATTATTAGCAAGATATAGTTTTTCTCCAACAAAAAGACATTAGAATGGAATTAAGCATATACTCCGTTATCTCCGAGGAATGATTGATATGGGTTTTTTTTATTCAAATCAATCGAAATTTGATTTGGTTGGTTATGCAGATTTTGGATATTTATCTACTCCACAAAAAGCTGGATCTCAAACAGATTATCTATTCACATACGGAGGAATTGTTGTATCGTGGCGATCAGTGAAACAGACCATAATGACTACTTCCTCAAATCATGCTGAAATTCTTGCAATTCACGAGACTAGTCGAGAATGTTTATGGCTAAGATCAATGATTCAGCATATTCGTGAAACATGTGGTTGTCTTCTAGTAAAAGTCTTCCAAAAATATTATACAAAGACAATAAAACATGCATATCCCAAATCAAAGGAGGATATATTAAAGGAAATAAAACAAAGCATATTTCACTAAGGCTTTTCTACACTCATGATCTTGAAGAAAATGGTGACATCATTGTACAACAAATTTGTTCGAAAGATAACTTGGCAAATTTATTTACAATCTTTGAAAAACGGGTGTACGACATTGGAATGTGACGACTCAAAGATTTCAAGTGATGTTTCCATAAGGGGGAGTAAATATATTGTATTCTTTTTAAGAGTATTAGATTTTATGAAATATGTACTCTTTTTCCTTCACTAGGAATTTTTTTTTCAATGGATTTTTTCCTAATAAGGTTTTAATGAGGCATATTTCATATATGTAATGGATATCTAAAAGGGAGTATTATAAAATATATCACAAATTTTGTGTAAAATAGATATCTATTCTTAGTGTCAAAAAGCCAAATGTCACTCATTCTACACTCCATATATATAACTATGTGTCTTGTAAATACTTATTCTTATTGTCTATGAATTCACCTCCTTCTTGTCAAATTGCCTATAAATAGTGACATTTGGTGAGTTGTGAAAGACATACACATTGGGCAAAGTCCAAAAAAATTGGAGAAAATTAAAAAATTTAGAGAAATTTCTTATTCTATATTTTAAGTTTATATGACAGAGTCAAAGCAGCTGTACGTAAGCCATTCGACAAGGAGATTCTGAAATTACAAACAGCTATCAAGATCATATCAACTAGATGTTCTATGCATTTAGATCAAATCATCCATTGGCAGCCTCATCTACAATCTGGATAAAGTCCCTTGAATTTAAGAAAAAAAGATCTGATTATCACTATTTTAGCTCTTCTTCCTTTATCAAATACATTATATTAATTATATCATACATAATTAATATAAATTAATTATATCATATATAACTAATTTAGATTAATTATATCACATATAATTAATATAATGTATTTGATACATTATAGTATAAAGTTTATTTGAGAGGAATTAAAAATTTGAATATGATTCAAATATTAATTATATGGATGAGGTTCATATAATTAAATTGAGTATAAATATGATTTATATTAAATGTCATGTATCAATGAGAGATTTAAAACTATAGGTTATAGTGTATTTGATATAATATAAAACTATAGATTATGTTATATATGCTATAACATATAGTTACATATAATTAATTTAAATTAATTATATCACATATAATTAATTCCCTTAATTAATTTAAACAATTCAAATTAATCTAAAATTAATTCTCAATAATCTCTGTTGAGCTACAGAAGGGACCTTATGAACCTATAGAATGAAGCTCCGATGGTACTTGAATAATTAATTAATCTCTTTACTTAAATTATTCAACATCCATTAACTGTCGGTTAGTCTACTAAATACTGAAAGTTGCACTCTTCGCACTACAAATATATTTCTGTGTCCATTGGATATAACCAATCAACAGGTGCGATGACTCTTCATAAATTGCTTGTAAGTACAGCTGGGCCAAAATTACCGTTTTGCTCCGGTAGTTACATCTAACTCCTTAAGTACCTTTGATCCCTCTAATGAACAATAAATCATAGTCTAACTATGACCAAAACACTCTCGGGCCAAGGAGGATATGACGCCACATTGTTCAAGCCTGGAATCAGTCCTTAAGGGCAATTTATCTACTTACCTCGACATTAGAGAATGAGTGAATTTCGTCTTATGTAGCTTTCTCAACTCCCCAATCAGACGAATCCCTAAAATGGTAGGCTTATTGAGTCGTGGTCACTCTCACTCATACAAATTAAAGGACTGCTTTCATAGGCAGGAGTTTACAAACTCACTCAGGGTTCAGGCCATGTCACCTATGGTCATCCTGGTGAAATGTAAGTCTCTATTATTAATGGTTTTATATAATGAGACTAGTCACTTTGTGGTCCAGTCTTATATAAACTCCTTCATATAAAATACCCCCTCACATGTCTCTACATGAATGATCAGGATCAGATCATTTGCAATACTTACAATAATTGTAACATCTACAAAACGGGTCGTATTCGTAGTGTCACCAGAATAAGGTATCCAGCCTTATCCATTTACTACAGACCATTTAGGTTATCACTTAAACATGATCCATCCATATGTCTCTACATACATGTTTAAGCTACATATGATAACCTTGGATGTTAGTTTATTGGTTTTGTGGGTTGATGCTACAAATGATAAATAAAATATCTCAAATAAATAATTTTCTTGTACATTACAATTACAATTACAGGACACACGAGATTTGGAGTTGTAAATAAATTTGTTTGTACATTACAAATACAAATTATAGGACTCACAAGATTTAAGGCATCAACCTCAACAATCTTCCACTTGTTCTTAAACTAGTGGGATGTACATCATAAAAGTCATACTAATATACAAGTATACAAAACAGTAAACTAGGACATAATACGCACCCAGTACAAAATCTCCCACTTGCTCTAGACTAGATGTGGCTTGTCCTGTAGACCTATACCATACAAGTGACCCTCAAACACCTTAGCCATGAGGGCCTCTGTAAATGGATCAGTAACGTTGTGCTTCAAAGCTATTTGCATGTTGTTCACGTCTCCACGATGCACAATCTCTTAGATGATATGATACTTCCGCTCTATGTGCTTTCCGCGCTTATGACTCCTAAACGCTCAGGAATTAGCTACAACACCACTATTATCTCAATAAAAGGTGTAACCCCCGAAAACTTTCCCTGAGGATTCTCCGAGGTGAGAGACTTGTAAAGGTTGGCGGAGGTGCTTGGAAGAAAGGTTTGTGTTGGCTTTGAGGGATGATAAGGAGAAAGGATTGAGTTGGCTATGTCAAGGAGAGGTATACTTTAGGAGGTGGATGCTGAAGGAAATCGAACACAATGATTTCCATAAGCAGTAGAAGGATCTTTCCAAATTTCAATCGTATATGAACATTACAATTACAAACACAAACGGAAACATACAGTTATGCATAAAATAGAAATTAAAGCATGTTTTACTATAGATCAAGAACAAGAATCAACAAACCTTTGTAGACTCATCTTCAAGTTTCTTGATCACGAACGCTCGATCACAGCAACACAGCAACACACGAACGCTCGATCACAGCAACACAGCAACACACGAACATTCGTCCAACCCGACCGTTACACTGCACGAACACCGTAAACACGACAAAGCGATCACTGTGGTCACGAACACCCCGAACACCGTGAACAGACTCTACAGAACCTCGACTATGTCGAGTTGAGTACGACACCACCAAGAAGGTTGCTTTGGTATTCTCGGTGTGAGAATTCAGAGGGTGGGCTCTGTGTGGACTTGGTTAGAGGCAAAAAATCGGAGAAAGAAAAATCGTGAAAACGATTGAGCAAGTGAGAGATGGCATAACCTATCGTATAGGTCGATGCCCAATTGTTTAGGAAAAGCCATGCGATCATTTAGCTCATCGTCTAACTGAGTGTCTATCGTGTAAGAACACTTCACTGTCGTTTAGCTAACTCCAAGCTGTCGCTTAGTAAATCTGATTTACTTGACGACTATCTATGAGAACTTTCCGAGAGTGGAAATCTCAAAATCACACTTATTTCTTCCTAAAATTAGGGGGGGGGGGGGGGAATTTTGTTTATCTCATGGTTACCATGAAACCACCAATAACCTCCCATTCAAATGGATGTTAGAGAAAAAAAGATAATTATCCAATAATTAATATTATTATAAATATAAATGATAACTAACTTACCATAATATATTTATAACCTATAGTTTTAATATTTCATCTCATGAAACATATAAACCATAGCTCTTTTTTCTATTCCATGGCACTTAATGTAAATCTCATTTACATTAATCATCCACTTGATGTATCCCATACACCATCACAATCATATCATATATAATCGAATTACCTCTTGTCAATTTGAACATTTCAAATCAACATCAAGAACTGATCCTCAACTTGAATCCATTGAGCTACCAAGGAGACCTTATGAACCTATAGCTCGAAGCTCTAACGGTACGTGAATAACTGACTAAACTCGTTAGTCACGGGATCCACCATCTATTAACTGCCAGACACCCCACTAAATACCAACAGCTGAACTCTCCTTACCACGAATATATTATGTGTCCATCTTAACCAATCAATAGTGCGACAACCCTTCACAGATCGCTCGTAAGTACAGCTCGGCCAATAATCGTTATGCCCCTATAGTCACATCTAACTCCTTAAGTACCACTGAATCCTATAATGAACATAAGTTATAATCCTACTATGACTGAGTTCTCTTTTCCAAAGAGAAGCTATGACCATTATGTTCAAGCCCCGAAATTAACTCTTAAGGGAGCAATCTATCTACTTACGCCTGCTTCGGGAAAGAAGTGAATTTCATCTTGTGTATTGAGTTCCCAGCTCCCAAATCAGACAAGTCCCCAAAAATTTAGGCATGTTGAGTTAGCAATCTGGCTACTCTCACTCATACTAATCAAAGGACTGCCATCAAAGGCAGGAGTTCCCAAAACACTCAGGATTGAGGTCGTGTCACCTATGGTCATTTAGGTGAGATGTAAGTGTCCAATATCAACAACATTATATACAGGTGTTATAATAACATTCTTGGACGGAACATAATTCAAAATGTAAGCTACAATCTGTACTGCATAACCCCAAAATGATTCAGGTAGGGAAGCATAACTCATCATAGACCGAATCATGGCCAATAGAGTTTAATTTCTCCTTTCTGATACACCATTTTGTGATAAGCGCCCGCAATGCTTGTTGGATGCAAAGCTAGAGGTCCTTCTAGGATCCTTGCAAATACTCACAAAGAAAGCTACTTAGATCGAACTTAGAATCTATGATGGTCACTCTTAAATCCTAAGACAACTCACTCGAGAATTAGCTTGATCAAGACTAATCCAATGAATAGATTTAAATATCAAATCTAAAGCAAGATTTGAAAGAAAAGGACAACACCAAAGGGTTGAATAAGCACAAGCTTTTTACTATCGATAATCTGAGTTTTGAAGAACATTACAAGCCATTTTATAGGCCAAATGGTCGTGGATAGACCAAGAAACTCAAAGTCATTCAAATACAATTAATTGCAAATTGTAGAAAATAACACCTAGAAACTTGAAACTTAATTACATATTAAATTATAAGTAAAAATGCAAAACTAGGAATGTAGAAAGTCTTCAAATTACCTTAAATATCTCCTCTAGAAGGCGGCAAAGTAGATATGTACGTTTGACAAGCTTTGACATCACATTTTCCCATGCAGTGCACACTTGACAGCATTTTCTTCACAAAATCTACATACTTTTTTTTTATCACTATATCATCTTTCAAACTATAGGACTTTTCCCGTCCATTTTCATCTCATTCTCTTCTTGACTCATCGAACTAATATTATATAAAACTTTGGTCTCAAAATTATTTGTCGGCTCTTGTGAATTTGCTAGTTTTTGAAGATGTAGTGTGAATGCCTCTTGAATCTTCTTTGCCTTGCTTCTTGTAATTGGTTCTTTAGGTACATGCAATAGTTCAATGGTTGAATTCACATCATTTTGCTAAGGTGTACCAAGTGCTGAGAGTTGGTATACAATTCCATGTTCTACCAAATAGTCTTGGAATTTTAGATCCATATACTCTCCATCTCGATCAGATCGAAATGTTTTAATGATTTTATTTAATGCGTTTTCAACTTCAGCCTTATACACCTTGAACTTTTCAAAGGATTCAGAGTTATGTTGCATTAAATAAACATACCCATACCTATCGTCAGTAAAACTGATGAAATATTCACACTCTCCTCTTGCCTTAACATTCATCAAACTACAGAGGTTCGAATGTACAAGTTCCAAAGGTTCTTTGGCTCTTTGACCTTTTCCAATAAAAGATCCTTTAGTCATTTTTTCTTCAAGGTATGACTCACATACAAGTAAGAATTTTCTTCTAACTCGCTTAGAGGTTCATTCTTGACCAATCTCTCAATCCTATTGAGATTTATGTGACCTAATCCTAGGTACCAAATATGGGCATTTTCCTTAAGAGAAAATTTAAGTCTTTTATTTTGAGTTAACACAATTTTAAACAGTTCAGTATTTAGGAAGGCTTTAGTTTCTAACGGTATTAGCGCATAAAGATTATCTTCGAGATTTGCAAAACAAATATATACACTATTTTTGTAAACAAACACTTTATTTACATAAAATGAAACAAAATATTTTTGTTCTAATAAGTACTTTAAAGAAATAAGGTTCCTTTTCAAACTTGGAACCACGTATATATTATCTAGTATAATATACGATTTCTGTAAACAAAGTCGAATTCCTCCCATTACTATAGTTGAGGTGATGTGCCCAGCTCTAACACGCATCGTCATCTTCCCAACCTTTAGTTGTCGCTTGGAACTATTTCCCTGAAATGAAGAACAAACATGGTTAGTGGCATCTGAATCTATTATCTAGGTTGAATCATCATTCTCCATTAAACAAGTCTGAAAAACAAGTAAATCATATTTACTTTGTTTGGCCTTCTTTTTTTCTGCCAAGTATTTGGGACAATTCTTCTTCCAGTGTTCTTCATGGTTGCAACGGAAATAGACTCCCTTTGCAACCTTGACTTTTTTGCCCTTCTCGGTAGTAGCTGGTGGGTTAGCTTTCCTCTTTCCACCTTTCTTTTTCTTCCACTTTTTGGTGCCAAAAGAAGAAGACACAGACTTTGTTCTAGAGAACGATCATCTGTAGAGATTTTTAGAGGACGAGGCAACATTTGACTCACTCTTCTGTTCCTTGGATTTCGTCAAGGATTGGAAAGTATATAGCTCGTTGAGCAAGGTGGTTAGGTTGTAGTCAATCGTATTCATAACAGCATTGTTACAGAACTACAGGAAACTTTTAGGTAAAGATTCCAAGATGAAGCTAACTTGACTAGCTTCATCGATGATAGACCCATTCATCTCTGCGACGTTGAAGTGGACCATCATGTTGAAAATGAAGGAAATCGATCACGAGGATTTCCATCAGCAGCGAAAAATTATTCCAAATTACAATCATGTATGAACATTACAAGTTACAGTCGTAACACAAACATATGGTTATGCATTCATTACAGAAATTATAGCATGATACAACAAATAATCAATGAGGAATCTACATACATTTGTAGACTCGTCGCCAATTCTCCTTGCTCATGAACGCCCGAACACAGCAATCTCGAACGCTCGTCCAACATGACCGCTACACAACACGAACACTACGCACTCTGATTCAACGATCGCCTCGGTCACGAACACCCCAACAACACAAACAGCCTCTACAGAACCTCGACGGTGTCAAGTTGAGTATGACACCACCAAGAAGGCTACCTTGGTACTCTCGGTGTGAGAATCCAGAGGGTGGACTCTGTGTGGACTTGGTTTGAGGCAGAAGAAGGAGGAAACAACAATCATGTAAACGATTGAGCAAATGGGAAAAGACAGAACCTATCGTGGACTCTATGATCTCACGGCCAGTGATCATGGACTCATGCTTCTTGTCCAAGACTTAAAAAAAGATTGCCAATATATACGCTCGGACCTTCTCGTTTGTTCGTATCCAACGCTCATATGCCTCTCGAACGTTTTGAGTGATATTTTGAGCTGGTATAGGAGGACAATCTTCCATTAGGACAAATATCAGGTCATCAATGATTAATATTATGTTGATTGTGTGTTTCTATGTAGCGTAATTTTTGCCGGTAAGTTTGTTGGCAATAAGTAAATTTAGTGTTGTGGAAGTCATTATGAAATTTACTGAAACATACAACTTATTTATATTAGTATTCAAGCATTATCCATTTGGAAAAACCAATCATTTCTAGCAAAATAATATAATGCACCCCGTGTGACATCTATTTTACAATGATGCTTTAGTGAGGCAGAGTAAAAGCCATCGTAGGATGATCAGGTACCCCTTCACTGAATGAGACCATCTCAACCAATATACAGAACAACTTCTTGTTACTGTAAATATCAGTCACCATTATTCAGTTTAAAAGCTATTAACTAGCTTTTTGTAAAGTGTAACCCCTCATTTTAGATTCTAGAGTTTTGTCCCAATGAGCCAACCATAAGGGAAAACTGATTGGAGAAAAAACTAAAACAATCCTATCCATTTCTGGAGTTTGAGTAAAGAGTCATGCAAATGTCATCCATAGGGGGACACAAGCAAAGATGACTCGAGGCCGAGCATAAAAATTTAATACAAACTAATAAGAGAGACGGTGGGATGTGTTGGCACACGTCCCACTCCCACTTACTATAAACAATATCTCAATTCACCTTGGTATTGACCTATACAAACACCATCCATAGGGGGACACGAGCAAAGGTGCCTCGAGGCCGAGTATAGATCTCCCAGTGTGAACTT
Organism: Benincasa hispida; assembly: GCF_027475165.1. NCBI lineage: Eukaryota > Viridiplantae > Streptophyta > Magnoliopsida > Cucurbitales > Cucurbitaceae > Benincasa > Benincasa hispida. The sequence continues at coordinate 36,245,608 of NC_143484.1, read as the reverse complement.
TGAGGGAGAAACGTGAAAAGGAAAAATGAAGTATCATATACCTCATTTTCTTCTCACTGAGTGTTTTACTTAGGGTTAATTTAACTTAGAAAAATACGACTAATTATTTTACTAAGTGATTGTTTAAATTTTCCCAAAAGTAACACTTATTTTGGATAGTTAAACAACTTTGATTAATGTCTATTAGACACTTTAATAAACTTTAATCAATAGTTGCATGCTTGTAACAAATCTATCTAATTCACCTTTCCAGGTTAGTTTCTAGGTAGGGGTGTTCCGTCTTCTAAACAGAACTAGCCTTGGACAAAAGGTCCCTTATAGATACACTTGCTACAAATTTAATCTTTTAATTAAAACCAATTTAATCCTATTAAAGTGATTAAAAGATTAAACTTATTTATAATCTTATTAGAAATTTGATCTTAGGTCTGTGTGAATCATGTTTTAAAAATATTTTAAAAAATGTTTTTAACCTAAGGTTTGTATGCAATTATGAATTATTGATTTTAATTTCTAATTTCATTTAATTATAACAATTATAAAACAAAATGAAATAAATTAAAACCAATCTTTCCATGTGAAACCATACTTAGGTAAATTATAACAATTATAAAATAACCTAAAGTAATTTCATGCTTCATACAATCTCATTTCATTACTTAACATACATAACACTTATATAATAAAGTAATGAAATAATTAATAGCATACATTCAAACTATATACTATAACGCTTATAATATAAATGATGCATGGCTATGTTATTGATGCATGCAAACATATATTATAATACTGATATTATATGATACATGAGCATGCTATAAAATTAAATCATGCAACTATATATTATAACATTTATAATATAAATGATGTATGAATAATGCATAACCTATGGTGGGATTTTACTATATGGCACACATTATGACATGTATAAATAATAATAAACCATACATCAAATGCGTAATTTAAACAACAATTATTGAATCGGGATTGAACTCCTAAGCAATTAATTAAATTTAATATAATACTTATAATAATTTAATCAATTAAAAACAACTAACTAATACAAAATAATAGACAAACTGGTTCAAAATAGGTGAACCGGGTCTTAAGCTGCACGAATCAGACCGCCCAGCACCCAAATCGCCCTTTAACCGCTTGAACCAAGTGATAGTACCGAAAATGTGCTATCTCCCTCTTCTTAATTTGAGAACGTTAGGCTATTTAATGTGTTTAATTGATGATTTTATAGGACTCGAGCATACAAGAGGTCGAATGAAGCGTTAGGATGAAAAGACGATAAAACTAGAGACGTCCACAGGGTAGGGCAGGGACGGGGAAGGCTTCCCCGCCCCCCTATTTCATTCCCCATCACCGTGAAATTCCCCGTAGGAAAAATTTTCCCGTTTGTTTTTTATAATTATTCATTTTTAGCAATTTTGTTTATTCTCAACCAAATAAAATTATATATATTAAATGAGTTATTTCCAATAAATTTTTCATTCAAAGAAAATAGTATAAAAATAATACTATTATATGTGTAAAAATATAATTTAATCTTATAATTTCTAAAAGTTAAAATTTAAATATTACAATATCATAGTCAAGCTTTCCATTTAAAAACTATAACATTTATGACTTGAGGTAGAAAGTCTTAAATGTTAAAACAATTTAGAAATGTATTAAAATACGAAAAGGTTTGAATGAAAATTAGAAAATAACTAACTTTTATACCACAATTTTTATAAAAAGTATATAGATAAAATAATAATAATAACTATTATAACTATTATAATAATTATAATAATTATTATTATTATAAACTCAAATTATGTTTATGTAAACAGAATATCAATTGATGATGATGATGATGATGATGATGATGATAATAATAATAATAATTATTATTATTACTATAATCATCATATAAATATAATTATATAATATATTCATCGAGGAGGGTGGGGAAATGGGGTGGGGATGGGGTTAGGGACAGCGACGAGGAATATAATCCCCGTCCCCGTTTAGCCTACGGGGAAAAAATTATCCCCGCTCCCTCCCCCATTCCCTGTCTAATCGGTAATCGGGATTCCCCACCCCGTTCGGGCCTGGTCCCCGACCCCGCAGGGTAAATGGACATCCCTAGATAAAACGGCCAAGATAGAAGCTAAATTGCACAAAAGGGGAAAGAAGGCCAAAGATTTACGAAACGACCTCTAGTTGAAGCATTGCAATGCTAAAAAAGAGTGTTGCGTAACGCTAGAAGACATAAGCTTTCTATTTCGTGAAGAAACAGGGCAGCGTTGTGGTGTTGCAACGGTATGAATGTGAGGTGAAGGGGCGCGCGCTGCGCAGCACAGCATTACAACGCCCTTGTGCAAGGTTGCAACGCTGCGACAACTGCTATATATCAGTATTTCATCTGAAACGTAGGTCAGAACGCATTAATCTGTTTGGAATTACTATAAATGTATATGTTCTTTCACAATGGAGTTTGGAACGATCCACTTCCGCTCACTGGTTCTTTAGATTTATAGTTCCTTTAATATTCATACACTCTTGGCATGTTTTACAAACTTTCGAGAGATTGTCAGAATAGATGTTGAAGACACATGTGCTGGCATCTGCTTCTGATCACATCCATCAATAATTTATTTCCCCTTAAAAATAGACTGATCATTAACTCTTCTCATTAAGTTTCCAAGAACTTTTAAACCACCAACTTTACTCTCTTGAAGCAGAATCCTATCAAGGTCATTCCTTCCTGAGTTCAACATCTTTATGCACTTATACATAGGTTCAGCTCAGTCTTGGCTTAATTCAGCTCATATTTAAGTTTAGAAACAATGGTCATCAGTTTATCATTGTCAGAAAGAAGCGACTCAATTTTTTTTTTCTGAATATCCATGACTTTTACATCCTCTAAGCAATTTTGGTGTAAAGTATAATAATAAGTTTCAACCGATTCATGGAAATCTTCATCTTCTTCAGTACAATAACCAAGGCTCTGACATCTTCTTTAGATTCACTTGTATCTTTAGAGTCATTATCAGACAAAGTTAACATATAACTCTTATTCTGTCGTTTGAGGTAACTTGAACATTCAGATTGATAATGACCATGACCTTCACATTCCTTGCACCAGAAGGATTTTTCTTCATTCTAATCAACACTGCTTGAATTATCAACATCTTTCTCTGATATTGAAATCTATATGGATTTGAATATGCGCTTTCTCTTTCTTTAACGTGGTGAAACACATAATTTCCAGATTTATTTTTAAAGTACTTTAGAACCATGTTAAACTATTCATATACCAAAGGTATTAAGTCTGCAAAAGATTCTTCTTATTCTACAATTTTACCTTCACATTGATTGTTTACAGAGGATTGGAGGGCAATACCTTGGTTTCTTTTGACACGTTTCCTATCAAAATTCATCTCAAAAGTAAGTAGTGATCCCATGAGTTTCAAATTTCAAATTGACAATATCTTGAGCTTCTTCTATAGCGGTTACATTTATATCAAATCTCTTAGGTAGGGATTTAAGAAACTTTCTAACCAGTTTTTCTTATGAGATCTTCCCACCCAAGGCAAAAGATTCATTAGCAATGTCAAGTAAGCAAACATTAAATTTAGCCATAGTTTCCTCTTCAAGCATTTTCAAACTTTCAAAATTAGTGGTTAACAATTGAAGTTTAGACACCTTTGACTTTTGATGTTCCCTAATGAGCAACATCCAAAATTTCCCAAGCCTCATTGGCAAACACACATGTGTTAACCAGACGAAAGATATTTCTGTCCACACTATTAAGATAGCATTAAAGGCACAGAAATTCCTCGTGGATGCTTTGTTCTCAGCATTTGTCCATTCGGCTTCAAGCTTTGGAGCGTTCTCAACATTTAGGAACAATAATTTGAAGAGAAGACTATCCAATTACCGCTTGTTTCCAAGTTGTATGATCAATAGACTTTAAGAAAGCTATCATTCTAGCTTTCCAATATGAGTAGTTTGTTCCATCTAAAACAGGGGGCTGAGCCGTGGAGCCACCTTCTTTGATTCCGTTCATGATCGAAACACCTAAGATAAAGGTGACCCGTTCTGATACCAATTGAAAAAATGTTGAGGTGACTCTTCACACAAATGCAGATGTTAAAAGGAAAGCACTGATAACAAATGTAACAACAAAATACTAACAGTAAGTAAGCAGTTAAAAAGACACAGAAGTAGATAACCTAGTTCCGTGAAATCCACCTACATCTGGGGGCATGTGTCCGGGAAAGATAATCCACTAATATTAAAGAGTTAAGTAGTTTACAACACAGTACTTATCTGCAATACACGACTACTAAAATGACTTACGTAGAGCTTAACTCATTGATAACCTAGGATTCCCTAGATGTGAGACTCCCTCTCAAATGTACTTAGGCTCTCCTTAAGTTTGGTAATATTAGTGTTGAACACTTCGACTTCTGGTAGTGTGTGAAACTCCTTTCAACGTTGTTATCTTCCCCTCAAGTCAACAAACTCCCTTCACTGATGAATCTCAGGATCTCCCTAAGATGGAGAACTCCTTATCTGAAGTTATCTTAGCCCCCCCCCCCCCCCCCCCCAAGATCGAGAACCCTTTCTCTTTAATTGTGTCTTAGGCTCCCCTAAAGACAGAATAATCTTTACATTCGTGAATGATTCACACAACGGTGTTGCACACGACGGATGAAGAATTTGCACAACGAAATGTAGTGAGGAAAGAGCAAGAACACCGAAATGAACAATTCAGCCACAGAACAAGAAACGATTGGCTCGATTAACAAAAGCGACAACCTTAAATGATCAACATAATTCTTTTAAATAATCAAATCCAAGAAAAGAAACAAATCTCGATTTGGAAAAGACAAGTCACGCCACAATAAAAGAAAATATTAAATGGAATGGATTAGCCTGAATTTCTTGATAAGAAAAAAATATTCTGCAAAAAAATAAATTATTGTTTGAAACAGATGTTAAGACTTTATTTGAAACAACTGCAGAAACCAATGCCTTAAAAAAAATATAAAACCAACCAATCAAATCTCCAACATTAATCATCTCTATTAGAATGAGACATTTTATTTGATTTAAAAAACCAGAGTCAGAAGAACGTTTTGTGTTCAAAATGGACAATATCATATCACTATAGAGATATGCAAATGACTCTTCGTCCAAATTAACCAAACTTATTATTGGTTAAAATATCATATTGATCATTGTACTTTAAAGTTTGTTCAATCGTAGTCTCTATACTTTCAAATGTCTAATTTCAATATACGTATTTTCAATAAATCTTAAATTTAATCCATTCAAATTAGTTTTCATCAAATTGGTTAAATAATATTAATATTTGTTGTTGAAAATATTGATATTAAAAAAAAAAGTGAACAATGATAAAAACATACAAAGATCTAGGGATAAAAAAGGATTTTTCCCCCAAAAAAAAAAACAAAATGAAAAAGTTTTGGGGGCATATTTTTAAAGGGGGAGGGGGGAGATTATCCAATGATGACATGAAAAGGAGCGCAGCGGTAGCTTTTTTGCAGTCTTCTAAGTCTCCACTTCCCACTTTCTCCCTAATCAGATCTCTCCCACGCTATTTCTCAGCGTGGGACCCACACCATTGGTCCGTCCGTACATGGTTTCCCTGTGGCGTGGCTATGATGTACAGCTGTGTGAAGAAGAAAGAGATAGAGATAAGAGGGCGCCACATTCCCTTTTAGGCAAAGACAAAACCCACCTCTCTCCCGACAAAATCCTTTCATTTTCTTTCTTTATTTTATTTTCATTCCTTAAAGGAAAGAATTGCTACTAAATCAATTAAAACTTAGACAATTTTTACTTTTTTTTACTAAATTATTACAAATTTAAAAATATATAAACTCAAATTCAGATACTAAATTATTATTTTTACTAAAATTTAAATATTAAAAGAGATGTTTAAACTACTATTATTATTTTTACCACGAGGTGAATTTGTAATTTTTGGCGATCCCTGATCCGTACCACACAACCTGCACAATGTTTATGGATATAATTTACCGACACTTCCTTTATTTACTGTCATGTGTCGTATAAATCATTTAAAAATTGTCGAGATTAAAATAATATAATTTTCTTGAAAGTGAGATAAACGAGTGGATGACGTGGCATGTAGTCAGTCACGGGCAACGTGTGGGGTAAGTCATCAGATCTGACAGGTAGAGAGTAGCAACTGAATTGTTTTTACGTGACGAGGAAAGGAAAGAAACGGATCCCGGTAACGCCAGTTGCCGATAGCGACAGAAATTATCCACTGTGCGCCCTTTCTCCTAATATGCAATCCCTACTTCCATACGGTACCAAAATATATATATATTTAGAAATTTGAATTTTCTTAAAATAATAATTTAATCTCTAAATTTTGTTGGGTAACGATTTAGGTCTTTGATTTTTTATTTTGTAACAATTTAGTTCATGAATTTTAGTATGTAACAATCTAATTTTTATACTTTCAAATTTGTAACAATTTAATTCTCATGATAGAAATTATTGTTAAAACTTAGTGAGATTTCTTGTATGAATAAATCGATAAACTAATTAGAGACCCAATATTTTTATAAAATACGAAGTTTACATTATAAAATTAGAGATGTTCAAATAACCCGACAACCCGAACAAACTCAACTCAAAATACAAGGGTTTCGTTGGATTAGTTTTGTTTTTGGGTTGGGTTGGGTTAAACTTGTTATATTTTCGTTGGGTTGGGTTGGATCGTGGATTGGCTAAAACAAATTGGCTTGACCTAACATAAACTGAATTTTATATATAAAAATAAAATATACTATATATATTTCTCTTTATTTAAAATTTGATTAATTTATGAATTTTAAATATTTTTCTTTTAAAATTGTTATGATATTTATCTTTATTTGAAGTTTACAATAAATATCTTAGATATTTAGTATTCAGTATTTAAATTTTATAAGTTTTTAGTTATTAGTCATGTGTTGTATATAAATTTACATATTTTTAATTAAAAAGAAAAAAATAAGTTATAACCCGACACACCAACCCAAATTTTAAGGATTGAGTTGGGTTGGATTAGAGACTTTACTTAGGTTCTATAGGTTGCCATTCCAACCAACCTGAATTTTCGGGTTGGTCCAAAAAATATTCTCAACCCAACCCATGTACATCCCTACATAAAATAATAAAAATTGACATCAAATTTTGTTTTTTTTTGTTTTTTTTTTGTTAGGAACTAAAATGTTACAAATTTCAAAGTATGAGAACTAAATTGTTACATATTCAAATCTAAGGACTAAATTGTTACAAAACTGAAATTATAAGAACTAAATCGTTATCAATCAAAGTTTAGAGACTAAATTATTATTTTTATGAAAGTTAGGGATCAAAGTATTTTTTTTATCTATAAAATAATATCACCCTGTATTGTTATATACAAATTGTACATGCAGGTTAAATATGTGAAACGAATTTTAACTATTTGTTTTCTGTTTATATTTTAATTACATCCTTTTAATCTGTGCTAATTTTTTTTTTTTTTTTTAAAAAAAAGGAAAAAACTATAAGAAAGGAGAGAAAAAATATCTTATGAAGATGTCTATGTCAATGTTATGAGTTTGTTTGACAATGCTAGATATTTGGTATTTTCATTTTTTTTTTTTTTACGTATCTGAGATACTTTGATAACTTTGTTAGTTTCATAGCATTTTTACTTGAAAATGTTTTAAGTTTATATAATTTATAATAATGCTCTTACCACTATTTTATTAATTTATAATTAAATTTACATAATTTGAAATTATATAATATGTTATTACAAATTTGAATGCTTTTTTTTAAAAAATTAATACAACCTATATTTTTTTAGAAAATTTTTTTACGAAAAATATCAACCGATTTATAGAAGTAGCAAAAAGAAAACACTGGAAGACATGGATAGACTTCTATAAGCTTCTATTACAGAAAACTAAAATTATGCTATTTTGTGTAAATAGTTTCTCTTATTTTTATTTTTGAAAATTCTCCTTATTTTTATATATTATTCTTCTCTTCAAAACAATATATAATAAGAAAGATTTTCAAAAATAGAAAAACAAGGGAAACTATTTGCAAAGAAAAATAAAACACTAATAGAAGTCTATCACGGATAGAAATCTATCAGTATTATCAGTTTTTTGCTATTTCTGTAAAATAGTTTGACATTTTTTCTATATGTGAAAATTTCTCATATAATAATTTATTTTTTTTTTATAAAATAAATTTAAATTTGGATGTCTTGCTAAATAACAATCACGATATAATAAAAAAAGAGTGAGTGATATATATGGTTGACAATGTTTATTTTAATAATGTAATGAAAATAAAGAAGAGTTATATATGTGGGGGAAAAAAGGAAGCGCAAAAATGTAATGCCTTCAATAGGGGAATCCAAAAAATACATGTTTCGAGAGGGCATTCAAAATTCTCCAGATGCCCTCCGTAAAAGTATCCTAGAATATTAAAAATCTCCTGATATCAGGATATTTTATAATACTGCAAAATAAAGATGGTAGTTTATATGTTACTTTATGAGAAACTAAGATGTTCACGAAATAAAAGACTCTTAGATGACAAAATGTAGTTTTTTTTTTTTTTTTTTTTTTTTTTTTTTTTTTATCTTTTACCAGACGTGAACAAGTGTTGCTTTATCATTTAAAAAAAAAGAAAAAAAAAGAAAAGAGACTTCTAAATACTAACAAAATAAAAACCTAATCAGCATTATACTTATTAGTGTATGTTGTTATATATAATAGGTTAAATTTACATTTTGGTACCTATATTTTGAAATTTTGTTCAATTTTATAGTTCTTATACTTTCAATATGCAATTTTAGTTCATATACTTTCAATAAATCTTAAATTTAGTTATCACTGCTAGTTTATCGTTGGATTTGTTTTGTTTTGTTTTTTTTGGTTAACCATTAATATAGTTTTACAATAAATTTTGAAAACATATTCACATATTGCATTTCTTTACCTAAAATTACTATAATTATTTAACTAAATTTAAGATCGAATGAAAGTAGAGATTAAAATTAGACAATTAAAAATATAAGGACTAATATTGAACAAACTTTTTCAAAATAGTACAACTCATAATATCAAATCGCGTATACTTATTTTAATATTTTATATAACCTCAAATTTTAAAATCTAAGAAAATGAAAATCTGAATATCTTCCACGACATGGTGTTAAAAATTATTCACATTCATCTGAATGAAAAAAGTGATATATACACACTTATACATGCACAATTATGCGTGTGTTTTTATTTTCGGTTAGCCAAAATTTTCCATCTCGGTCAAGTAAGTAGGGGTGTTCAAAAAATTTGATGATCCAAAAAAATCGATCAATTCAACCCAATCCATGCGGTTTGGGTTGGGTTGGGTTCAAATAAATGAAAATTTTATGGGTTGGGTTGGTTTATGAGTTCACCTAATATAACCCGAACCAACCTGAATTTATTATTAACTTTTAAAAATATTTTTTTTTGTTACTTATAAAACAATTATTTATACATATATTGATTTTAATTTTATTTAATTTCAATATTTTTTGAATAATTTATTCTTCAACAACTATTAAAATTAGTTTCTTTGCACTTTAGAAAGAAAATTTTCACTATATAAATTGAAATTGAGCCATTAATCTTAATTCAATATATGAAAATAATTCAATTAGATTTTTACATATTTATGTTTTGTTTCCTTTTAAAACAAAAATTTAAATAAATGACCCGATTAATCCGAACCAAACTAACCCAAATATTTTATGGTTGGGTTGGGTTGAGTTCATCTTTTAATAAGGATTATTTGGGTTGAAGAAATTTACAACTCCAACAATTTGGTTGAGTCTAAAATGTCTTTCGACCCAACCCGACCCAACCCAACCCAACTCATGAACATCCCTAGAAATAAAGGTGACACCGACGTTAAAAAGAAATTTGTAATAGTGCTGCCAACAAGAACATAGCTCAATTGACATTATGTTCATATTATCAACCTCGTGGTTTGAGATTCGATTCCCCCACCCCACACCTTAACTACAATATCTTTCTAAAAAAGATCCTTTGTGGGGGGCTATAAGGTAGACCTTCAAAAGACGTATGATTCGGTAAATTGGGATTTTCTGGGCTTGTTAGGTCTGTCTTACAATCCTTTCAGGTGTTTTGGTGTAGCATCTTCGTGTTGCCTGCGTGTGTAACTCATGAGGTTGATCGTCCGCTATGTACTTATTTATGGAAGGGTGGTGCACGGGTGGCATCTTGGAAAACCAGGCTGCTATTATGAAGCTTCTCTGGCTTCTCTTAATTAAATTGGGTTCATTATGGGTGGCGTGGGTGGAGGCTTATGTTTTGCGTGGGCGGTCTTTGTGGGTTGTTCAGAGTGAGGTTGGGAGGTGTTGGTGCTTCAGGGCTATCTTGCGAAATAGAAATAGATTCAAGCATTTGGTTCGTTTGATGGTTGACGATGGTCGGTCTTGTTTTGTATGTTGGGATCCTTGGCTGCCAGGGGTACGATTTTGGATTCATATAAGTCTATGGTTGTTTATGATGCAGGGAGTAGTTTGGAGGCACGGTTGTCGAAATTCATGGATGGTGAGGGAGGTTGGAGTTAATCTGGGGTCTTATTCAGGCAGTGGGGCCTACGGTGAGGGGGAAAAATTATTGGGTATGGGTGTCGGATGCGAGTGGTCGGTTTTCTATCGCTAGTGCGTGGGAGAGTTTGCGTCCTCGTCGTCCTAGGGTGTCTTGGGTTGGTATTTTGTGGGCGGGGGTGGTATTCCGCGTCACTCATTTTGTGCGTGGTTAGCTGTGAGGGACAGGTTGGGTACGCGAGATTGGTTGAGGAGTTGGGGTGTGTTGTTAGAGGGGGAGTGCCTTCTGTGTGGGGGAAGTGTGGAGTCGCGAGATTATTTATTTTTTGAGTGTGGGTTCGGGAGAGAGGTGTGGTCTGGTGTGTTGCGTCAGTTGGGCTCGTTGCATCGGGTGCGGGTTGGGATGTGAAATTGAGTTGGTTGTGTCGAGTGGGGTCGGGTAAGGAGGTACGTAGTAAGTTATTCGGTGTATTCTAGTGTGCTTCCATATACTACATCTGGCAAGAACGTAATCGACGACTGCATGGAAGTAGACCGAGGTCGGTGTCAGCTCTGGTTCACCTTATGGTCTCTATGGTTTGTGCTCGTGCTTCTTCCTGGCGAGTTGATCTTCTTGGTCTTATATAATGTGTTTACGGATGTTTTCTTGTTGTACTTTCTGTTATTCTTTGTTTTGCTGTTGTCCCTTGTTTGTGGGATTTTGGTTTCTTTTCTCTAGCTTTCTCTCTAGTGGTATGCGAGTTTGTTTTTTGTGTTGGTTTTGTTATGATCTTATCTTGTAGGCTTTGTTTTTTGTTTTGTTATCCTGTCCTTACTTGTGCTTTGATGCTTTGATGTCTTGATCCCGGGTTGTGGAATCCCCTTATTATTGTATAATAATATCACCTATTCTAAAAAAAAATTTGTAATAGTGCTTATTAATTGATATTCCTTTACAATCCCAAGCCCAATAAATAAGACACACACATATATATATACTAAATTTATTGTATAAATTAAAGTCAACTTGGTGTGTTTTATCTTTTATTGGAAGCAAAATTCACAATCAATTTTTTTAAATAATAATTTTAAGGTTTTTTTTTAATATAAAAAAATAAACTAAAATATTTACAAATATAACAAGGTCTATCAATGTTAAACATTGATAGATGATTATGATAATTTATTATTGATAGACACAAATAGATGTAAAAATCGCGTCATTTAAGTTATCCACTAATTCATATAATTTATTTTTTTTTTAATTTTTTGAGAGTAGATTTAATTGTTTTTTTTTATTCTTCTTTTGTTACAGGAATTAATATTCTTTAAAGATGTTTAGGGTTTCTCCTTCAAAAAGATTTTTTTTAAAAAAATAATGAGTTGAACCCCTTAAAAGAAACGTACAAATATGCTCTAAATTATTTATCTAACCTGCATATTATAATTTTAACCACGTGTTCAAATAAAAAGGTTTGAGATTTTAAAGATACATTAAAAAATTTGATGGACAAAATAATTAAATAATTAAGCAAAATAAGTAAATAGCCCGATAATCTAGAAAAAAACATGTGACGATAGATTGGGATGGTGGAGGATGACATCATTTTAGCTAAAGGACCGATTATAGTGAAACCTAGATCCTCTTTCATTAGTTGCAAGGGAAGCAAATATTTTAATATTTTACAATCCTCACGGCGGATTTAATATGGATCGAGGGCTTGAGTCCTTTTAACTTTATGTTTTATATGCATAGATATATATATATAATTGATATAATACCAATATTAATAACTAATTTAGTGATAAATTTGACTTTTAACCTTCTTCAGCCTCACCATCGATTATACTCACCTAATATAGGATACCTTTAGTTGGAAAATTATCGATATAATCAAACTTCATAGAGAGTAAGTGGCTAAACCAAATAGTATGTGTAGAGTGGTTCTTATACGACTAAAATTAGTTTTATCGTTTTAAACACCATGAATTTATTTAAAAGTGGAAAATTAAATTTTAAATTATTTTTGAGGGGTTAAAATATGTTTTGGAGTAATTTTAAACATTACAGAAGTGATTATTAACCATTTAAAAAACGCTCCCAAATATAGACTAAAATTTTTCGAGCGAGCCAAAGACAGGCCTTGCAGGAGGCCAATATATATCACATGTTAATTATTATACTTAAAAAAAATCGAGATATTTCAAAATTTTTACATAGGTGGGCTACTCCTTTCATGATTAATTGGTCTTCGGATGGAAACTTCATGTATCTCATATGGTACTAGAGTCATAAAGCCCAAACACATATTGAGTCTAAAAACAGAAAAATTGGAATTTAATACAAGAATTTTGAGTCCAAAAAGATACCATCCTAAGAGGATATATGTTGTCTCACATTGAAAAAAAAATCAAGAACCGCATAATATTTACTAGAGAAGTAGGTTGCTCCTCTTACGACCAATTGATTTAGTCGACACCTAAAAATTGAAATTTTTCTTATGTTCTTAGTAATATTTGAATATTTCAATGTATTTACTATACACATTAACAAATATGGTGAAAACATTAATAATTTTCAAGGTCAAATTTGGTAGACAATCTGATTATATATATATGTTTTTAGATACTAAGAAATTCTATGATTAGTTGTTTTGACGGCGTGCTATTAAACATCACATGTCTTCCAATTTGTGTGATTCAAATAGTATAAATTTCAAAGATTTTTTTTCTTTTGGTTTTTAGTGTATCCATCATAATTTGAATAACTTGAAAATTTTAAATAGAAGACTTGTATTAAAAAAGATGAAAACTTTAGGCCCTCTTTGCTACCAATTTTGGTTTTTCTTTTTTGTTTTTAAAAATTAAGTCAATTCTCCTTTTTTTTAATAATGATTTGAGTCTTTTTTATATACAATTATTGAATTTTTAGCCAAATTCCAAAAAAAGAAAGAAATTTTAAAAGTATTTTTTAGTTTTCAAATTTTGGCATAGTTTCTTAAATCATTGGTAAAAATTAGATAACAAATGAAGAAAATTGGAGGGAGAAGTAGGCTTAATTTTTAAAAACAAGGGAAAAATACTTTTTTGGTCCCTAGGTTTTGGGTCTAGTTTCTATTTAGTCCCTAGGTTTCAAAATATTACATATTTAGTCCTTAAGTTTTGAGTTTGGTTTCAATTTAGTCCCTGAATTTCAAAAGGTTCAATTTTACCTTCAACATTTGAGTTTTGCTTCAATTTAGTCCCTATGTTTTAATATTTATACTTTAAAACTCGACTATTTACTAAATACTCATCTTTCGTCTTTATTATTAATTTATGTTAATATGTTAAAAATAATTAAAAGAATTATAATTAATTAAGTTTACTTTTAAAATTAAATTCAAAATTTCACTTTATAACTATCTCTACTTAATTATAGAAATTGGCATCAATGATTAAAAGTGAGTATTTAATGAAAAATTGAGGTTAAAAAATGTAAAATCTTGAAATTTGAAGACCAAATTGAAACAAAACTCAAATCTCAAATGTAAAGTTATAACATTTTGAAACTTAGAGACTCTATCCAAACAAAACTCAAAACTTGAAGATGAAATGTGTAACATTTGAAAACTTAGAAACTAAATAGAAACTACACCTAAAACCTAAGGACCAAAAAGATATTTTATTCTAAAAACAAAAAACCAATTATTATCAGACGGTGTCTTAATATTTAATACTATATACCAATTTATTTTGTCAATACGAGCATAACTCAACTTGCATAAACATTTACTATCGTCAAATTTATGTTTTTCAAACTATCTATCAAACAAGTCGGAACCATTAGTGTTATTAAAATATTTAAATATACTATTTAACTTGGGTGTAAATTAGACTGTTGCTCACTACACTATTAACATAGTATTAGACCTTTTTTATACAAACAACTCAATCATTAAACTTTCGAGTAGGAGATTAGACGTTCGAATCCTTCTTTGAATTAAAAAAATTCACTCACAAAGGTGAGTTTATCATGTTCATCGTGTAATGTTTTTACACGTGTTAAAATTTGATTGGGCGTAGTACATCCCAAAGCCCCTTTCTCTCTAATGAAATTAAGTTGCGGAAGACTCGGATCCTGTCTCCTTAGCCTAAAGGCTCAATTTTTTTCTCCAGCCAGCTTCCTTCCACTATGGACCCCTTTCTTTCTTCTTCTCTTCATTTTCACTCACAGACTCATTAACCCTTCTCGAAACAATTATGTCCGATAAATTCACACACCCAGATCTCCGGCAACTCATGGCCGACAAACCCAACTTTCCGACCACCCCACAAACCCTAGAGTCCTTCTTCCTCCACCACCCCCACCTGACACGTGGATTCTCTCCGGCGCCACCGCCGCCACCACTCCCCAAGTTCCAGCCACTTCAGCTCGTCCTGACCGACCCCACCAATTTGCCCGATGGGCTGGTTCACTTTGGCTGTTCCGATAACTCCACCACTGCAGGCGGCGGTGGGTCTTCCACTGCCGCCGCCGCATCTTCAGCCCCATTTTTGCGGCGGAATAAGTTGATAATGGATAGTGAATGGTGTCGTTATGGAAACGACGCCGTTGGGGGAAGTAATGGAGTTAACAGTAGATGGCCAAGACAAGAAACTCTCACTCTTCTTGAGATCAGATCTCGCCTTGATTCCAAGTTTAAAGAGAGTAATCAGAAAGGTCCTCTTTGGGATCAGGTTTCTAGGTATATTTATTATTTATTATTTTTACTCATTTTAAATTTTAATTAAATTCATCTTCCCCACCTGCTATATGATCTTCCTTCTTGATTTTCCATGAAAAAAAAAAAAAAAAAAACTAGAATCGTGAAATGCAAACATTAGATATCTTGATTTTTGAATTTTATTTGATAAAATCCATGAAAAAAAAAAAAAACTAGAATCGTGAAATGCAAACATTAGATATCTTGATTTTTGAATTTTATTTGATAAAATTAATAAAATGCTTTTTTTTTTAATATTATATTAAAAATAACATGATTTATTGCTTGAAAATGACAGCCATTAACTTTAATTACTGAGAGCGTGAGAGACCCATGTGTTTTATTTCCATTTTATTTCTTGGTTTTAATGTCTGCGGATGGTCTTTCAATGAGATAATTTATATATATAATAATATATAATGATTTGTGCATATTCTAAGCTCCTTGCTTTTGGTACATATAATTATATGTTAATAAAGATCATTAGTTTTTTTTTTAGAAAAGTTATTATAAAGGAAAATGCCTCGTATTTTTAGACAGACCTTGGTACAACTACAAGGAATGTTTTTCTTAAAAAATCTACAAAGGAATGTTTTCATTATTAAGTTACAACTAATATAATATATATATAAAGTACAGTGAATTAATCCAAACAAAATATACATCATGTTTGAAGACAAACTTTAAATGCCAATATGATAATTATATATGGTTTTTTATTTTTGAAAATTATAGTCTATAAACTTGTAAAATTTTAGATTTTGTTATCAACTTTCATCTATAATGTTTTCCTTTTAAAAATTAAGAAATAAAAATTTTGATTACTAATCTAGGGTCTGCTTTTCTCAAACTCATACACCAAATCTAATTCCCTTAATTTTCAACTTTTGATTACTTTAATTATAGATAAAATCATTCCATTTTTGCATAATTATTATACCCCTTTTCTCTATCAAGTGTTGAGAATATTAATAAAACATTACAGATTAAATTACAAGTTTAGTAATATGTATATGGCCTCAAAACTTTTATTTGTATATTTCTTATGAATAATACAAATTTAAGGGACTAACAATACAATCTTGAATATCATTGACTAAACTTGTAGTTTAGTCTAACTAATTCGTCTTTTAACATAGTCTCTAGGTCCTGAGTTCTACTCTTCATTTACTATAACCTATCATTTAAGGTTAATGAGTAATTGTATTGATTTACTATATCCATTATTTTTTACAAACTTTTAGATATAAGCATGAGAAATTAAATATATAGGTAAAACACATTTTTAATCTATTACTTTTTTTTCCTTAAAACTTTAGTGGTATCTATTTAGTTTCTACACTTTTAAAATCCTTAAATTTTAATACGTAGGAATTTAGTGATTTTACTTTCAATTTTGTTACGTGTAAAAAATGTTAAGATTTATAGAAATAGATTTGTTATAATATATAGTTCAATAAAATTAATTATGGATCAAATATTTTTATAAACTATATAGTCCAAGTTGGTACATATAAAAATATTGAACACTTAATAATTTGACCAAAACTTTTCATGGCATGCACGGATTAAATTATTAAACACAAAAGTTCAAAGTCTAAACTATTACAAGTTAAAAAGTATCGATGATAAATTTGATGCGGTAAATTTGAATATATAAAAACTGCTTATTATAGCTAGATATAGTTAAGTATTTAAGATTTTATTAAAGAAAAATACTTGTGTGCAGTTCGGGCTGCACTCATCTTTATGCAGTTCATCTAAGTGTCTAATTACAAATTGTCACGTGGCATTTTTTAAAAATATTTTAAAAATATTTTTTTATTTTTGTAATTGAACGGGATGCATAGAGATGCAGGTGCAGCTTGGGACTGCACCGGTAGCTGTAATTCTTTATTAAATCACTGATTTATATAAAAGCTTAAACTCATGAGTTGGTAAATTCTCTCCTTCATGAGTTAGATAACTCTTTGATAGAGGATTAAACAATGTTACAAGCTTGTTGAATCATTGTCTGACCCACGAGCTAAACTTCTAGTTTATTCTTGTTGGGTCTTCTACAAATTTTTAGGGAATATTAGAGAGTTGATATAATATTAAATTTTACCTTTATCTATTATCTCAAACTTGTGGGTAAGTCGGTGATTTAACCATTTTTAACGTGAAAAAAATATTCATGGATGAATTTGATATATACATATATTATTTTACAGGATGATGGCGGAGGAATACGGGTACAAAAGAAGTGGGAAGAAATGCAAAGAGAAGTTCGACAATTTATACAAATACTACAAGAAAACAAAGGAAGGTAAAACCGGGAGGCATGACGGGAAGCACTACAGATTCTTTCGTCAACTCGAAGCCATTTACGGCCAATCCAACGACCAATTATCATCCCCAGTTATAGAATCCAACTTCTACCAAAACTCGGCCGCCGGATCGGAAACTCCGCCGCCCGGGAAATTCCCCGGAGAAAATCATCAAGAACCGCCCAATAACAATCATCAAGAGACGGGCGGCGGAATGAGCCTAAGCTTTTCGATATCATCTGATTTCGAAACGTCGTCGTCGGGAAATTACCACGACGACGATCTATCGGCCATAGCATTTATGATGAATCAAAGGAAGGCGGAGAAATCGAGGGAAAACAACATGTCGAAAGAGGAGGGTGGTGTTAATAATAATAATAATAATAATAATAATGGAGGGAGTTGGAGAGAGGAGGTAGAGAAAATGGTGGATATGAAGCTGAGTAGATTAATGGAAGTGCAAGAAAATTGGATGGAGAAGATAATGGCAAGTGTTGAGGATGGAGAAAAAGAGAGGATTGTGAAAGAAGAAGAATGGAGGAAGCAAGAAGTGGCAAGGTTTGATCATGAGATGAGTAAGTTTTGTGCGAGGGAAAGAGCTTGGCTTCATGCTCGAGAAGTTGCTTTCATGGAAATTGTGAAGAAATTTGCTGGCAAAGGGTAATAATTTATAAGAATAACCATGGATAAACAAACAATGTATCAAACCGAACATAACTCAATTGGCATATGATTGTGTTAAAAACCACGAGTTTTGTGGTTCGAATCCCCTTGCAATATGAAAACTATATCTATATATTTATATCCAAAAGTTCATAGATGTACCTAGCAGGGTTAATGTAACAATCTCGAATAATTATTTTCCAATTGAAAATATTTCGCAAACCTTTTAACTATATCATATGTATGATAGAGGTAGGAAAATACGAACCACATATCATTTGGTTATCTTTAACATATTTGTATGTAAATTGAACTAGCTAAGTACCTGTGCATAACATTATGAAATTATATGGTTGGCTGGGAAATATTTTATTTGAATTTATGATAGTTTTGGTATTCTAACTCATTCATATAGGTCAATAAAATATGAGATATTATTATAAAGATTCTACTGATTGGCATGTCTATGATTTAATTTAAAGCGAGTATTATAAGGTAGAGTTTTAAATCACGAACATCTAGTTGGTAGACAATATATACTTATGTCAATTGAGCAATGTTTACTTTGAAATTATATAAATGCTTAATGTAAGTCTGATTAAGATGTCATGAAAATATATAATATAAAATTTGTTGATGATAATAAAATTTCAAACAAAAATTTGATAATAATTAGGGGTGTTCAAATGACCCGGCAAGTCGACCAACCTGGACTACCCAATTCAAACTATAACGATTGAGTTGGATTAGTTTTGTTTTCGGGTTTGGTTGATTTGAATTTTTTTTTTCTATTTTTCTCCGGTTGGGTTGGGTCTAGGATTGAATAAAAAAAATTTGGGTTGACCCAACCCAACTTGAATGACACACACACATATATATTTATTTATTTTAGAATTGATGAATGTGTGAATTCTTTATATTTTTCTTTTAAAAATGTTTATTTTTATAAAGTTTGTAATAGAAAAGATATTATAGATATTTGGTATGTAAGAATTGAGTTTTATGAGATTTTAATTATTAGATAGAATTGAGTTTTATTGGATTTTAGTTATTAGATATATATTGTTGATAAAATTTAAGTATTTTAAATTAAGAAAAAAATAATAACCCGACAACCCAACCCAAATTTTGAGGGTTGGGTTGGGTTGGAGAACATGTTTGGGTCATTTGGGCTACTAACTTGACCAACCCGAATTTTTGTATTGATCCAAAAATATGCCATAATCTAATCTAATCCAATCCATGTATACCCCTAATAATAATCCTGATAGACAACACAACATATAGTTTTTCACCTTCAAACTTGTTAATAAACACATTAACTTTTACCCTATAACATTTTTTATCCATTAAATCACCCTTATACAAGTACTCTTGGACTATTTTACTAAAGTGTGAATCAATGTTGTTTTTACCTTCTAATAGTTTTTTTAATGAAGAATTGCAAACACAAATTTTCTTTGTATTTGTGAATTATATATAAAAAGTTATGTTTAATACAAAATTGATGAGATATCTGCGATGCCCAAGTTTAATTTTGTGCCATTGTCATTAAAATTAATGAATTTTAAGTGATTTATTATTTTTTTTTTTTTGGAGTTAAAGTCAGTAGGTGAATTAGTATATAATGAAGTAATCAGAATGTAAAATTTGTAATGTTTAGCTAATTAAGTCTATAACTTAATTTGATGTAATTGATGGTTTGGTGTGATATTGATTCACACGTGGCATTTATATGTAAATTTTGATTTTTTAATAATTATGTAATCACAATTTACGCTTTTAGTAAACCATTCTCGTGTTTCGTTGTTACTAATAGTCCACATATGTACTTAAAAAATATATATGCGTACGTCCATCTCATTTTGGGTTTTTTTCTTTTTTGTTATGAACTTTTATATTATAAATAATTCATTATATTCACTTGTTTAATATTCATTACAAGAATTTTCACATTTTTCCACATAAAAAAAGTCGAAATAGGTTATATCAATGCATTTTTTTGCGTCGGCATAACATCATCGTATCCATGTCGGGAGAAGTACCTCTGATGAAAACTATTTTCGTCGGCATAAATACCATTTTGGCAACACAATTATTTTCATCGGCATATGTGTTTTCCCAACAAAATACAATTTGCATCGGCAAAAGCATATTTTTAAACATTTTTAGTTCAATAGACAAATTTCTGCCAACGTTTATTTGCATTGACATAAGTTGTTTATAATTTTATATATTTTTGTAACAAACAAATAACCAAAATTTTATTTCCTGAATATCTAATTATGCACAAACAAAAATTAATATTCAAATAAATCAATTGGAGACAAATATAACAAAAGTAAGCTTATATATTTAAAAATAAGACTAATATTCAATACACAAGCTATAAAATTCTAAAAAAAAACTGTGTATGCAATTAAACTTGAACATTTCTAGTTTCTTACAAATCCCCTACATAAAAAAAAGCTTAATCTTCCCCAAACCAAAATATCCTAAACCCAAATAAGTGAGATACTAAGTCAAACTAAGTAATCATCTAAAAATCTTCTCACAATCTCCAACAAATGATCTTTAATAATTTATACGAACGACCTGAACTAGGAAAAACAAATATTATGAAAGATTTCTTAGAATCAACAAAGAAAAATGTACAAAAAGATCTTAACAATCACACAAAGATTTAAACAAAATGTTTAAAATAGTTATGAGGAATGATCCCCCTCTCAAGCTACATACATGTCGTGAATGTTCATAATTAAAACAATGGACACCACAAACAACCATTTTACTATCTAAAAAGTGATTAAAATGGTTATAATTAAGACATGAACCCCTCCCCCACGCTATGAGCATGCTGTAAAGCCACTTAAACAAATATATAAATGCCCTTTAAATCTCCATAACTATCAGATTCCTACAAATAAACCAATAACAAAGTTCCTTTAAAGTGCACAATTAGGTTTCAAGATAATCTAAAACACAATGACAACATATACATCCCCCTTCCCAAGCTATGAACGTGCCCTAGTTCCACCTAAATGTCATTTAGACCTACAAAGTAGCAAAAAATGTATAGAAAGTGTCGAAGTGAATCTCCCCCCTCTAAATCCACCTAAATTTCTTTCAAGGCTAAACCCGTCATTTGATAGTTCTAAAAGCATATAACTCAACTCTCGGATCCCTACAAATAAGCCAAGAACAAAGTTTCTTTAAAGCGTACAATTAGGCTTCAAGATAATCTAAAACACAATTTCAACATATACATCCCCCAAGCTACGAGCATATCCTAATTCTACCTAAACACCATTTAAACCTACAAAGTAGCAACAAATGCATAGAAAGCGTCAAAGTGAATCCCTCCCCTCTAAATCCACCTAAATTTCTTTCAAGGCTAAACCCATCATTCGATAGTCCTAAAAGCATATAACTCAACTCTCGGATCCCTACAAATAAGCCAAGAAAAAAGTTCCTTCAAAGTGCACAATTAGACTTCAAGATAATCTACAAAATAATTACAACATATGCATTTCACTTCCTCCTCCCTTTAATGCTATGAATGCGTCCTAGTTCCACTTAAACGCCATTAAACCACAAAGTAGCAACAAATGCATAGAAAGCGTCGAAGTGAATCCCTCCTTCCTAAATCCACCTAAATTTCTTTCAAAACTAGACTTGTCATTCAAAATGTCCTGCCTAAACTATGCTACAAACATGTCGTAAACACTACAAACAACCATTTTACTGCTACGAACATGTTGTAAATCCACTTATACAACTTTTGAGACTAAATAAGTAATTAAATAGTCCTAAAAATATATAGTCATCAAAAGCTTAAATAAGCCAAAAGAAAGTCCCCCCCGTTTTAAACCCCTCCCTCCTAAATCCACCTAAATTTCTTTCAAGTCTAAAATCGTCATTCAAAATAACCTAGAAGTCTAAACTATACTACAAACGTGTCGTAAACACTACAAATAACCATTTTACTATGCTAGAACATGTTGTAAATCCACTTGTACAAGTTTTGAGACTAAATAAGTAATTCAATAGTCCTAAAAATATATAGCTCATCTCTCGAAAGCTATAAATAAGTCAAAAGAAAGTTCTTAAAAAGTATCGAAACCCCTTCCCACGTTGTGAATCCCTCCCTCCTAAATCCACCTAAATTTCTTTCAAGACTAAAACTGTTATTCAAAATGTCCTAGAAACCTAAACTATGCTACAAACGCATCGTAAACGCTATAAACAACTATTTTACTATGCTACGAATATGTCGTAAATCTACTTATACAACTTTTGAGACTAAATAAGTAATTAAGTAGTCCTAAAAATATATAGTCCACGAAAGCTATAAATAAGCTAAAAGAAAGTTCCTAAAAAGTCTTGGAATCCTTCCCTCCTAAATAAGCTAAAAGATTTTTTCTCTTGAAACCTACAAAGTAGGAAAAGAGGAAAAAAAAAATATTTCTACAAAACTACAAACTTGTCTTAAACACACCTAAAACATAGAGAATGTTGAAATAAAAGCATCTATATTGGCTACCATAGCTGCAAGATAGCCACATAACAATATAACAAGTTCCTAAATCTACTAAAACACACATATTTGACATAAATTTACACATGTATTGTTGGGAATGCGACCAAAGTCCCACTTGGTTAGATAAGAGGAGGATCATGGGTATATAAGTGAGAATGACTATCTCCATTGATATGAGGTCTTTTGGGGTGAAACAAAAAAAAAAAGCCACGAGAGTTTATGCCCAAAGTGGACAATATCATACCATTGTGGAGATAGTTTGAGGGTAGTTGTCCCTATCAAGTGGTATCAGAGCCATGCTCCTGAATTAACCATGCTCGGTAGAATCCTCGGTGCCGAACAAAGATGTATAGTGGAGCCTTGGAAGTAGTCATGGTGTGATCTGTGGTTGAACTCTATTGGATAGGCGGTATGCTCGGGTGAAAAGAAGTTAGCCTAGATATGAGTTAGACGGATGGATGACTGTTTGAGGGGAGGCTCGGTAGTCCTTTGTTCGAGGGACGATTGTTGGGAATGCCACCAAAGTGGAGCTTTGGAAGTAGTCATGGTGTGATCCGTAGTTGAACTCTATTGGATAGGTGGTATGCTCGGGTGAAAAGGAGTTAGCCTAGATATGAGTTAGACGGATGGATGACTGGAAGCTTGGAGGATCATGGGTATATAAGTGAGAATGACTATCTCCATTGGTATGAGGCCTTTTGGTTTTAGTTGTCCCTATCAAGTGGTATCAGAGCTCTAGTTGATCTAACTAAGGAGGATTTGTGGTAGTGTGTGCTGGCAGCCATGAGTAACTCTCCATCCTTGCGTTCCTTTTTAATCTTGAGGTTTCTCGTTCTCAAGGCATCCAACACTATATCCATGGACAATGAATCCCATCCATATTTAATAGCTGCCTTAACTTCTCAATACGATTCTGGCAAAGAATTCAGAAGAATAATTGCTTGATTTTCATCCGACATCTTCTCACCGATGTTATTGAAATCAACTATAATCTTCTGGTCATCTAGGTTCTCTTCTAAGCCTTTACTTGAGTCCATCTTATATCCAAAGAATTTCTCCTTTAGATATAATTTATTTGGCAAGGACTAAGTCAAATAAAGACTTTCTAATTTCTTCCACAACTCCGCTGTAGTAGTGGCCTCATTTACTAGCCTAAGTACCCCATATGACAAGCTTTGGAATTAATTTTATACTTTAAGTACCTCTTTAAAGTTTCTACTATTCCTTTCTATCCCTTCGAAGGGTTGTAACATGGGTTTCAGAACAACTCAAACTCTAGAAATGGATATACTTTCTTAGGTCCATTCCCAACCTTGACTCTCCAATTCGGTAGCATCATTGGAGCCAACCTCTGAAGTCTAAAAATGGAAGTTACACTTACAAGAGTTACTAAGTGTTAGTTGATCGAAAACATTAACTAAATGACTATAGGAATAAGAGTTATTCGAGATAATATTTAGTCAAGATTGTCTTGCTTCAATGAAATAGTATTTGACTGCCCCGCGGTAGCATCTATTCTGACTCACTAAAGTATAGTTGCAAATAAATAATGAAATTTGGGTAAATTATTACTTTTGCTAAAATTAAAATTGAATTTAAAAGCAATTACTAATTAGAATTTGTTTATAATTTCAGCATGTTGACTTCTTCAAAATCACTCACTTCCGATAAAAATAACCGTCTTAATCATTCAACATCAAATATAAACATAATAATAGAAAATGATGATTTTAAATTTTTTTTAACAAAGGAATGTCCTCTATCTCCCAACTCATCTGCAAATCAAAAGGTTTTGAATGTCACAGATGAGAAAACAAAAAAAGCACAACAAAGTAAATATGATTTGATTGTCATTAGGACATGTTTAGTGGAAAATGATAAATTAACCTGGATATTAGATTCAGGTGCCACTAACCATATCTATACTTTCGCTCAGGAAACTAATTCCTAGAGACAGCTTATAGAAGGCGAAACAACTTTTAAGGTAGGGACCGGGGTGGTTGTTTCAGCTAAAGTAGTGGAAGATATAAAGTTATTTATTGATGATAGATTCATTTTACTTGAAAATGTTTATTACATTCCTTCTATGAAGAGGAATTTAATATCTATCTCATGTTTGTTAGAACAAAATTATAAAGTATCTTTTGAAAATAATGAAGTGTTCATTATTTCGAAAGGTATCAAAATGTGTTTTGCAAAACTGGAAAATAACTTATACATGTTAAAACCAACTAAGGTAAAAGCCGTTTTGAATATAGAGATGTTTAAAACAATTGAAACTCAAAACAAGAAACGTAGAATTTCTCCAAATGACTATCTTTGGCACTTAAGACTAGGTCACATAAATCTCAATAGGTTGGCAATTATGCAGTTGACAAAGTGAGAGCCCTCATCGCTGATTAAGGCCCGTGGCGTCCCATATCGAGCAAAATTATTCTTCTTAAGAAACTTCGCCACTGTGGCTGCATCATTCTTAACACATGCGATGGCCACAACCCATTTTCACATGTAATCAACCACGACTAGGATATAGTGATGACCTTTTGATGGTGGAAACGGGCCCATGAAGTCAATTCACCAAACATCAAATAATTCCACTTCTAAGATTGATGTCAAGGGCATTTCATTTCTCTTTGACATATTCCCCATTCTCTGATATCTATCACATTGTACAACGTGGGCTTCGGCATCCTTGAACAGTGTTGGCCAAAAATAGCACACTGTAGGACCTTTGCGGTAGTCCGTTGCCCCCCAAAGTGTCCTTCGTAAGGGGACTCATGACACATCTCCAGAATGTGCTTGACTTCATGCCCAAGAACGCATCGACGTAATATGTGATCAGGACCAAGTCGATATAGGAATGGGTCGTCCCAGAAATAAAATTTGACATCATGTCTTAACTTCTTTTTCTGCTGGTAAGTATAATCGATGAAATTTGACCGCAAATGATGAGTCTTTATTTTCTTTATGCGATACTACTTCTAGATATGTGTTAATGATGGATGTTTTTGTAGTATGTTGTGCATTGTCACAAGTTTCCTTGCATTGGAACCAAGTATAATTCCACCGCAAGTTTCTCGGTGTGATCCGAGGTCGAACATAGGGACTGTTTGAGGTTATTGCGTTACATTTGTGATATATGCAACCAGGGGTTTTTCAATTTATAAAATATTTTTGTGTAGAAGTAATTAAACATGTGATAAAGTAAAGTAAAGCGGTAAAGATGCGATAATAAAATAAATTGCGATAAAGTAAACCTAAGCTAAGATGATACAAGATACATGTTTCATGATACAAGATACCGAGGTCAAGGCTGGCTGTAAAGATTATACAAAGATCGTGTAATGTGGTGGCAAGTCTTATGTGCGAAGCAGAAATAGAAAAGATAGTTAATATAAACAGTGTAAGTTCCTTAATTGCATTAAAGCTATAAGTCCAGTTCTGCTTTTCTCTTAACGTACACCTATCGGTGATCGGCCGCATTCCCACATCTCTGTGGTAAAACAGGGATGAACGTAATGAACGCAAGGTTGCTTCCATTTCTAGAAGTACTACTCGCTTTAGTTAACACATTCTTCTAACCTTCTCTCGATAGATCAGAATGGCATCTTCACTTCTGCTCTCACAGGTGAAGATGTCGTCTAGCATGCCTTAACTAAACGCATTTACCTCTTTAGCACAGCTTAAGTTACTCATTTAATCCATATTAATTACCAACGGATAAAGAAAACTTCATGGACAAAACGATTAATGGAGGAATGAAGGTAGACAGAGAAGTGGAAATGGAAATGATCAAGACATTCAATAATATTATTTAGCGTCTGATACATGATTCGTAAATGAAGAGATTAAGAAGATGAAATATAGTTGATGAATAGAGTTAGAAACAAATGTAAATAAGCGCCTAACATTTTGACACCAATCTGGATGGAGATTTGCTTGCCGGTGTGGATGGCTCGTGCGGAAGGATGAACTTCCCTCTCATGCTTGCTCAATCGGTAGCAAGGATCTAAGCATAGAGCTTCACAGCGGGGATCTGGCAGAATAGCACTGAGACTCACCTCTCGGCCTTGTCTCTTTTCTTCCCAAATTTCTTCCGATCAGTACTCAGCTCAGCCTCTTTCTCAATAATCTAGCATCAATTTGCCCTCGTATCAAATATATCTTCTCTGAATTCTATGGGGGTATTTATAGGCGAAAAGCTTTGACTCTTAGCTTGTGGACCCCAATTATTGTTATGGAAATTCCGAAGATGGAGGAATAAATATTCCCTTTGTTATGCAATCAGACCGTCAAATTTGCACAATGGTTAGTTGTACAAGTGTCACAATCCTCCGCATTTGCGTTGCTCAATTGCATTTTTCGATCGGGTGCTTGCATGCGGTGTTGTTTTTATTACCGCATGCGGTTGAAATTTAGCTCAGGATCGACTATCGCATTGCACCATCATTGCGTTGATCGTTTCTTCATTGTGGTTTGCCGAGTGCAATGTGACGGAGATGCGTTATTCGGTTTCTTGTTGAGCCTTGATCACAAGCGGTGGCTTGGTTTCCTACAAAACAGAATAGAAATCTCCTATTCTACCATTTTGATGATGTTAGCGGGTGTAATTACGATAATTCATAATTATTGTATTTCTGAGTTAATTTTCATACAATCAACGCATATTCCTTCTCTTTCGACCGCTTTATCTAGATAAGGCAGCATAAATAACTTGTATTTCTACAAGTTATCAGTTGCATGCATTGTGTAGACGATGAGATTCTCGTATATTGTTTAAAGCGTGCACGCTAGACGATCGTTTAGGTCAGTAAGCTTCATTGATTAGTAACTGATCAAACGATCGCTTAGTAATGCAAGGTAAATCGTTTACCTGTCGTCGCGCTACACGATCACATAGATGATTAGGCGTTGCAGCCTCGTTGTCATCTACACGATCGTTTAATATTGCTTCTATCGTCTAGTGCACGCTGAACGATCGTCTACCTACTGAAGTTTGCTACACGATGAAAACCTCCTGGCAGTTTAAGACCCGGTTTGCTTGTCAATCGGTTTGCTCGATGAAAAATGTAATAGATAGGGTTTTTTTCATTCGGGTTTTTGTAAAGGCTCATCCTGGTCCATTAATCCTTTGTTTATTACATGCGATGTATGTTTATTATATGTCATATGGTATGCACATATAGTAAATCCCACCTTAGGTTATGCAATGGTTATGCATCATCTCTTTATTATAATTGATTTAGAGAAGCATGATTTTAATTATGTAAGAGCATGCTCATACATCATATAATATAAGAGTTATATTTATGCATGCATAAAAAGTATTGACATGCATCATCTTTATATTATAAATGTTATAGTATAAGGGTGAACGATTGCATGTTTGCTTGGTTGTTATGCGATATATAAAAGTTATATATGATAATAGGCATAAATGCACGTTATCATAGTACTAAGTTCTTAAACAATGTTAGATTGTGTTGATGAAATATGTTAAAATGCGTCCATTAAGCATAAATTCTATAATACTGCGGTCGCATGCGTCCAATGCATTAGAGCAGTTGATCTTTACATTTTTGTGCATAATATGCGTTAACGCAATGCAGAGATTGCGATCATAGAAGTACATTGGTCGAGCGCAACTTCACCGCAAGACTTTGCGTTGATCGTGCTCGCAAACATTCGCCCAAGAAGAATCACTGCAACTTGGTTAGCACAACATGGTGGGCGCATCCGGGTGAAAGGATAATTAAGAGTGATGGGACAGAAAGCTGATGACAGTCGGATCCAAATTAAGTTGACAGCCGATAACAGTCACAAAGTATATTTAGCTTTATCGGTAACAATCATCCGGCACGTCAATCAGGAATTAAAGTTTCCCCATCTGTACAACCGGGAGGAGAAGCCGCCTTTCACCATGGAAACTCTATAAATACCAAGTGCATTCTTCCGAGAAGGGGTTAAGCAATCGATTACTTTATCACTTTACAAATTCACGCCTCTATCCATAGTCTTCTTTCATTTCAAGGCGGATGCGAGGAAGAAGATGTGCCGATAGATCGTCCCGGGAAGTTTGGAAAAGCACCGGAAGCTCAAAGACAGAGAGAGGGCGACGCTTGTGGAAGCAGGAACATTTGTAGATCAAAATAGAGATTCAGTGTAAAAAGCCTCGGTCAGCAAGGAATTGCTACCAGGCTCTCTACCTTTACTTTCCATTGTCATTTTGTACTCAACTCAGTTATAATAATGGAATGTTTTTCTCTATATCTGTTCACTCTCTGTTATTTATGCACGAGTAGCTAAATTAGTTGAATGGGTTGAGAAGTAGATAGCTAGCATAACGAGGGAATCTACATCTTTGCGATTAACCTGTTTATGTATGCTTCATTCATCTATTAGAGATACTCGGGAGGGTAGTCTAAAGATAGGATCTAGACTTAGGAAGGTCAGGTCAGAATCTAGGTTTGGAAGAACCAGATTAGAATGCATACACGGGAGATAGGCGCTTAGGAATAAGCACTATTTATTATTAACGCATCACATGCATCTTAGCAATAAGATATGATTATATGCGGTCATCTTGCTTTCATGCATTTTGCATCAACGCATAGGACAAGAGTAGAGACTTAGGGATAAGCTCTATGGACATTTTGCATTCAACACATGCGTCCTACACTTAGGAGCATTGCATTTACATTGGGAAATGATTTGCTGTGCATGGTTGTAACATGATCGCAAGGTTTGACGCATTCCTGAGTAAGCTAGCTAACGATCTTCTCAACCCGTTCATCACATACTCATTGCATCTATCAACGCAACTATCTTTCTCAAATCCGCCGCCTTTATTTACTTCTTTTTCATCAACACAACAACACACCCAAAACTTATTTATTTACTTGGTTACCACAAAAATTTCATAAATATTACCAACGTAACTATTTTCACAAGTCCCTGTGTTCGACCCTGGACTTACCAGAAAACTCAGGGGAATTTACACTTGAATTCCGCTGGGGAAACTTGAGTGCACAACGTAAGCCACCAACGCATATCATCCATATTTCCATTCATAAAATAACGCATCAATATATAGTAATGACTGGACATTGCATGAAGCATGACACATAGGTTATTTTATAAATGTTATAAACGCCTCGTTGTGTGCAATGGTTTAGTTGTTTTTTTTAAGTTAAAGAGAAATTAGAACTAAAAGAAATAAGAAAGACATGCATGCTCACTTAGGCTTAATTCATGGTTTTAAAATGTTTAAAACTTGGATCACTTAGACCTAAGATCACGATTCTAATACGATTAGCAACCCTAAGTCTCTAATCTTTTAATCAGTTTAATAGGATTAAATTGTCTAATAAAAGGTTAAGTGTAGCAAATCTATCTATAAGGGACCTTTTGTCTAAGGCAAGTTTTGTCTAGGCTGGGGTATTTAAGTTGACGAAAATGTAACACCCCTACCTAGGAACTTACCTGGAAAGGTGAATTAGATTTGATGCATGCATGCAAGTTAAGGACAATCTATTAAAGTGTTTAAATGTGACTACTTGAACTTGTTCATATTTCATAGACAAACGTTGTTTATGAGCAGAGTTTAAAAGGACGACTTAGACTAAAATCAGTAGCCGGATTGTCTAGGTTAATGAATCCCTAGGTAGAACATTTAGTGGGAGGTACTTGGGGCATAAGATGCTCTACTTAAACCTTTTACGTTTCTCCTAAATAGTCCACATCGTGAGATCCATCCTCGGCCTCGCGGCACCTTTGGCGTATCCCCCCAACGGATGATGTTTGAGTAGGTCAATATCAAGGTGGATGGAGAGAGTATTCATAGTAAGTGGGAGCAGGAAGTGCGATAGCATATCCCTCAACCTTCTTCGTTAGGTTGAATAACGTGACTATGCATCGCCTCGAGGCACACTGGGAGTGTCCCCCTAAAGGATGGCAGTTTTGTGCGTTTCTTTATTTGATCACCTATAAGAGGATAAGATTATTTAGTCTCTTGTCCTAATCTGTCTTTTCCCTACGGTGAGCGCATTAGGGCGGGACTCTGGCATTGAAAACGAGGGGTTACACTTACGCAGAATAGTTAAAGATTAACGATTCTGGACCGAAAAATGGTCATTGTTAGGTTTAGTTCCAAGAGTTGGTTCTGCCTAATGGTTGAGAATTTCTCATCTTAGCGAAGGGGTAACTGATCACCCCATCGATGGCGTTTATCCTGCCTCACTGGGCATCATTGCAAAATAGAAATCTATAACAAGAGGTTACTTGAAACTATTTTGCAAAACTGATTGGTTTAAAAGTGGTTTAGCAAAATCTAATAAAGTTTTGTTCGTATTTTCAGCAACATTTTCAAAATGGCAACAACTATGTTATCGTTGTTAAAGCCGAAAAACTTACTGGCGTTAATTTTGCAACATGGAAACACATGATCATGACGATCCTAATCATCGAGGATCTCATGTTCGCCCTCACAGAGGCTTGTCTTCCTTTTCCAGCTCCGAATGTCGCTCGAAATGTCGGATTGCGGATGCCCATAAGGCAACATTTAACCTCATCACCTCATACATCTCCTCCGAAGACCTCCAGCCTCTTTAAAGTTTATACTATTCTTTTCTAGCCATACCCCACAAAATAGCGAAAGAAAAAGCTTGGCTGCAACACTCTTCTCTTTTCGGGGGGAATTAATTTTAAGAAATTAATTATATAGACTAGCTTGGCTATACAACAGTTGGGCATTTTCCTTAGATGAAATTCTAAGTCTTTTATTTTGAGTTACAACAGTTTTAAACATCTCTATGTTATGGAGGGCATTTGTTGCTAACGGCCTTAGCACATATAAATTGTTTTCCAGTTTAGCAGAACATATATCAACACCATTCTTTGTAATAAACACTTTATTAAAAGAAAAGTTTAATTGATAAATATGTTCCAAAAGACACTTTACAAAAACTAAGTTCCTTTTTAAATCAGGAACAACTTATACATCATTCAAAATGAGAAATTTGTTCTGTAAAGTTAACTGGAGACCTCCCACTACCACAGTTAAGACGACGTGCCCGGTTCCAACTTGCATCGTCATCTCACCAGCATCAAGTTGTCGTCAGGAACTAATTCCCTGAAATGAAGAACAAACATGGTTAGTGGTCCCAGAATCAATAATCTAGGCAGAATCATTATTCTCCACTAAACAAGTTTCTAAGACAAGCAAATCACATTTACCTTGTTTGGCCTTCTTCTTTTCTGCCAAATACGTGGGGCAGTTCCTCTTTCAGTGCCCATCCTGGTTGCAATGGAAACATTTTTCCTTATCAACCCTCACTGGTTGTTTACCCCTTTGAGCAACAACTCTTGGGTTGGCAACAACCTTTCCCTTTCTATCCTTATTCTTCTTCCACTTTTTGGTGTCAAAGGAAGAATGTACAGACTTAGTTCCTGGTCAAATATTTATAGAACTTTTTAGAAGATGAAACAACATTTACTTCACCCTTCTTTTCCTTGCTTTTCAACAAGAATTGGAAAGTCTGCAGCTCATTCAGAAGGGTAGTCAGGTTGTAGTCAATCCTGTTAAAAAATGCATTACTACGGAAGTGCAAGAAACTTTCTGGTAAAGATTCCAGAATGATGCTAACCGGACTGGCCTCATCGATACTTGACTCATTCATCTCTGCCACATTGAAGTGGATCATCATGTTGAGAACGATTTCTTGAACAGATGCCCCTTCTTGCATACAGACATTGAAGATGTATTTGAAAGCATCGTGCCTAAGCTGTGCAGAAGGTTATCCGAACATTCCCCTCAGGGACTCCATGATCTCACGGATGGTGAGCATGGGCTCATGCTTCTTGTCAAGACTTCGTTTTTGACTTACCAAGATATACACCCAGGCCTTTTGATAACTTGTAAAAATACAAGTTATTATATCTCTTTTATTTAAAATAATAAGGCAAAGGCGTGCAACTTAGATAAATTTTTCCAATAAATTTATACAAAAAGAAAAGCATGCGATCACTTACTTCTAACACATAACATACACCCAGGCCTTTTGATGCTTTATTTTATGTGATGAAATTATGGAATGAATTGCAATTATGGGAATGCGTTGAGCAACAAGTTTTCTCAGCAGAATCCAAGTATAAATTCCACTGAGTTTCCTGGTAAATCCAGGGTCGAACTCAGGGACTAGGGAAACGGTATGCGGTGATAATTTTCAAGAAGACTTTGCGGTAACCAATAAATCAAATGGTTTTTTTGAATTGTTGTTTGCGGTATAAAAAGTATGCGGTGGATTTAAGAAAAGATTGATGATGCGGTAGATACACTGAGTATGCGGAGGAACGGGTTGAGAAGGTCTTTAGCTAGCGTTTCTCGGGAATGTGTCAAACTATACGATCATGCTACACTCATGCGACAGCAAATCATTTTTCAATGCAAATGTGGTGCTCCTAATTCTAGGACGCATGTCATGAATGCGATAATGTCCATAGAGCTTATTTCTAAGTCTCTACTTTTTGCCTATGCGATGATGCAAGATGCACATAACAACAAGGTGACCACACACAATCGTAACCTATCTCTAGGATGCATGCGATGCGTTAATAGCAAACAGTGCTTATTCCTAAGCTCCTATCTCTTGATTATGCATTTTAATCTGATTCTCCCGAGCCTAGATTCTAACCTGACTTTTCCAAGCCTAGATTCTGTCCTTAGACTACCCTCTCGAGTATCTCTAATGGATGAATGATGCATACATAATACAAGATAATCGCCTAAAATGAAGATCCCCAGTTATGCTAGCTAGGTGCTTCTTAACCCATTCGACAGAGTTAGCTACTCATGCCTAATAAACAGATAATGAACAGATATAGAGAAATAAATTCCATTTCTATAGATAAGTTTAAGTACAAACTGACAATGGAAGATAAGGATAGAGAGTCTGGTAGCAATCCCTTGCTTCCTAAGGCGTTTACATTGTCAACTCTATTATGTTCAAAAGATATTCTTGCTTCCACAAGAGCTGGCCCTCTCTCTGATCTCGACGCTTCCGGCAATCTTCCAAGTTCACCGTAATGATCTTTCGGCACAATCTCGCTTCTCTCACTTCCGCCTTAAATAAAAGAAAATCTAAGAACAAGGCTACTTCTAACTATGGAGAAATTTATCTAACTGTCGAACTGGACGAATTAACCCCTTCCCTGAAGTTTGCCTTCGGTATTTATAGAGCTTCAGGGTGAAAGACTTCTTTTCTCTTATGATTGCACTGATGGGATGACATTAATTCTCTGTTTGATGCGCCGAATATTTGTCATCGAAAAGCTGAGTGTACTTGCTACAGTAGTTCGTTAGCGACTTGTCAACTTAATTCGGACTCGACTGTCATCAGCTTTCTGTCCCATCGTGATTTACTATGCTTTTCACCCAAATGCGTCCACCAAGTTGTGCCGGCTCTATGCGGAAATCCTTCTTGAGCAGATATTTGTGAGCACAAATCACCGCAAAGCCTTGCAGTAATGCTGCACTCGACCGTTGATTTCTTGTGATCGCATTTTTCGCCTTGCGTCAACGCATATTCTGCATAAAAATACAAAAGTTAACTTTTTTCATGCGATGAATGCATACGACCGCAATGTCATGAACTTAATGCTTTTGGACGCAATCTTATATATTTTATCAATGCAAACCTGCATTGTTTAATAACTTAGTACTGTAATAACGTGCATTTCTGCCCGTTATCAGTACTGCACAATCGACATCAGCGCTAGGCGATGACGTTGGGCGATGGCGCTACGTGATGGGCGTGAGTGCTAGACGATAGCCGTGTTGCACTAGATGATGGGCGTCAGCGCTACACGATAGTCGTGCTGTGCTAGACGATGGGCATCAGCGCTACACAATGGGCATCAGTGTGCTATGTGTTGGGCGAGATTGTCGGGTGACAAGCATCAGCATGAGGTCACTAAACGATGAGCTAAATGATGGGGTAGTGAGCGAAACGATTAGACTTGTATTGGTCGGTATTAATCATCAATTAAAAATAGCAGATGTCCTTAGCACCAGATTTAAATCCATGAAAAATGAAGTTTCATGTTATGCTTTAACGAGAAGCGTGGAAAGCGGTATAAAAAATGGAGGTCGAACTTCAAACGATTAGTTTGATCAATTCCTTCGTGCAAATTTAAAGTTCTTGGTGTCGTTGGAAAGCTCTGAGAGTCTACTTTTAGAGGTGACGCTACCGAAAGAAGACCTCGTCGTATTAAGGCTGGAGAAGGAGAAAAAGGATCATAGGTTCTGTTCTTGGGTGAATCCGAGCCATTGTTAAAGAATTGAGTCTCTAGAACAGACCACGAGGAGTCTAAAGTTGAATTTTTGAGGCAGATGCTTGACTTGAATAAGCTGACAGCTCGAAGGAAATACTTGGACAGACTAAGGGCTGAGTTTTTCCATGAGTTAGACTTGTTGTGTAGGCCGAGGAGAGCTTGCAGTGGAGTTTTGGACGCATAAGCAGCCTTGAGGACGACGATTTGCAACTGTAAAAACACTTAGAGAGAAAAGTATGGTTGCATAAGTGGTGTTGCGTTTGTGAAGAGTGGTTGGAAGCTTTGCATGAGCCAAATCTCAAAGAAATTCCTAAGTGTCTAAACCTACAGCAAGGATTGACACCAGTGATAGAAGCATATCGACCCTTGAGGAATAGTTCTAAAAATTGTGAGTGACTAAATATTTACAATGTTTTAAAGAAACCATGTTTTAAAGAAAGATTATTCTCATGCTAGCTAGTTTTACAAAGTAATTTCCAAAAAAACCATGAGTTATGTTTTAAACGCATGCCATGTATGAAAGTTTATTGAAAAACTATTTATGTGTGTTTAATTACACAAATCATGCGTTAGCATCTTTAAAGACATGTTTTCTATGTGTTATGCTTTACATGCTTTAAAGAGAAAGTCATTGTATGACTAGTTTTAGTTGAAACTCTATACCGAGGGACATTTGAGAAGGGATTCGAGCAGCTCGATACTAAGGGTCAAGTTTTGAGAAGGTATCTGAGCAAAAGTACCTAAGGGATGACGGTACTTAGTTATGGCCACGTGCACGTAGGCAGTTAAAGTAAAAGATTGAGCAAAAGGGTTCTCTCTTGACTAGCAGTTGACGTTGGGATTTAACCATAGCAGGGTTATTCTCAACTAAGGAACAATTTAATGTTTTATGATGAAAACAACTTTTATATACTTTATGCTTGGAAAATGTTTACATAATGCAGTATAAGGTTACTGTAGAAATTTATATTTCAGTTTAATCTCTTTATTGGGACTTTTGTATGAGAATTAGTTTTCTTTCTTAAATCACTCACTGGGCTAGCAAGCTCACCCCGTTTTCAAATGTTTTCTTTTCCCCTCAGGTAGCGGTCAAATCCTCAGGATGTAGCTCTGCATTTGCTTTGCCACTCAAAGATAAAGTTATTGTAACCCGTCTGTTAGGTGGTTACTGTAAATAGTGTACACATGTTACAGTTGGTCATATAGGGACTAAGGTTTTGGACATCGGGACTTATGAAACTAGTAATGTAATCTCTCTAAATATTTTGTGTGTAAACTTAATGTTTTAGCCTTGGAGGCATCCGCTGTGTATGAGATTGCATATTGGTATCAGAGTTATTTCTGCTAGAGTTATTAAGCAGTAAGTGTCAACAAAATGGTTGATAACTGTTGCAGTCATGTCCTTTCCTAGGCTCAGAGAGTAGTCTAGGAGGGGGTGTGACATCATATGCTTCCCGAACGTTTCGAGGAGCAGTAGAAGGTGGAATGAGAGGACACTCTTCCATTAGAACGAAACGCAAGTCATCGATGATTAAAATTGTGTTGATCGTGCTTTTCCAACTAGCGTAATTATCACCAGTTAATTTATCGAGGGAAAGAAAACTAAGTGTAGCAGTAGCCATTTTATTTTCTTAAAAAAAAAAGCTTAATTTAGTCTACTTGCATTAAACAACTTTTAGAAAACCAATCAAGTTTTAGTAACATAGTCTAATATACACTGTGTGACATCTATTTTGCAATGATGCTTCAGTGAGGTAGGACAAAAGTCACCGTAGGGTGACCAAGTGCCCATTCACTGAAATGAGACATTCTCAACCATTAGACAGAAACAACTCTTTGTAACTGTAACTAATAGTCACCATTTTTCGGTCCAGAATTTTTTAACATCCTTAACAATTCTGTGTAAGTGTAACCCCTCGTTTTAGGTTCTAGAGTCCTGCTCCAATGAGCCAACCTTAAGGAAAAGTCGATTGGAACAAGAGACTAAAGCAACCCTATCCATTTCTGGAGATCAAATAAAGCGTCATGCAATACTACCATCCTTTAGGGGGACACCTACGATAACTCGAGGCGATGCATGAAAATTTATCCAACCTAATGAGAGAGACCGAGGGATATGTTATCACACGTCCCGCTCCCACTTACTATAAATACTCTCTCCATTCACCTTGGTATTGACCTACGAAATGCCACCCGTAGAGGGACACCCATGGTGTTGTGAGGCCGAGAGTATATCTCACGGTGTGAACTTTTAGGGAGAAACGTGTAGAGGTAAAATTGAAGTATCATATACCCCATTTTCCTCCCACTGAGTGTTCTGCCTAGGGTTCATTTGAAGGAACTCTTAAACAAGAGAACCGTTGAGTAGAAGCAGATCGTTCCAAACCCATTGTGAAAGAACAACACATTTATAATCAAACAAGAATAGTTATGCATCATCGAGTAAATTACAACATGCTTTTAAGTTAAAAACAAAAAGAATCGAGTGACATACCTTTGAAGAACTATTCTTTGAGTATTCCCTCGATCAACGCCAGTCCTTCGTCCAAGCAAACTAGAACAAGTGCACGAACACAACGAACAATTAGTGAATAACAAGAACTGTCAAATCGTCGAACACAATCGAGTAAGACTTGATCCTCGACCCTCAAATAGTAAGCTTGACACTACCAAGAGGCTACCTTGGTATTCTCAGTGTGAGAATCCAGGAGGTATGGGCTCTGTATGGATTTGGTAAGGGGAAGGAGGAACTAAACGATTGTTTACATGATCGAGTAAGTGGGAGAATGAGAAAGACTTGGATACTCAATCGTTGAGTAGCGAGGAGCTATCGTCTAGCAAACTCGACACCTCGATGCTTGATCGTTCACTCTCTCAAAGGCTATCGTATAGCTATTTTCTTTTACGCGATTGGAATGTGTTCGATCATCAAAAAAAGAAAACTTTTTTCATATTTATCCATCAGTTATGAAAACTGATTAAATAACTTCCCACTCAAACGATTAACGGAGAAAAAATTAACCACCAACAATTATCTTATAATTGTTTTATTATAAATAAATGTAATAACTAATTTATCATATTATATTTATAACCTATAGTCTTAATATCACATCATATGTAATATTTAAACCATGTAAATCATATTTATATTAATTCCTCCAATCAAAAAATGTATCAAATACATCAAATCAATTATATCATATATAATCGAACTAACTTAATTATATCATATATAATAAAATTCCCTCTTGTTAATTTGAACATTTCAAACTAACCCAAAAACTGATTCTCAACATGAATCCATTGAGCTACCAAGGGGACCTTATGGACCTGTAGCTTGAAGCTCCAACGGTACGTGAATAACTTACTAAACTCTTTAATCACGATATCCACCATCCGTTAACTGTCAGGCATTCCACTAAAGATCGACAGTTATACTCTTCGCACTAAAGATATATTTCTGTGTCCATTAGATATAACCAATCAACAATACGATGACACTTCACAAATCGCTCGTAAGTACAGTTGGGCCAATTTACCGTTTTGCCCCTTTAGTTACATCTAACTCCTTAAGTACCACTGATTCCTCTAATGAACAATACATTATAGTTCCACTATGAGTGAACTCTTCTCGAGCTATGAGAAGGTGTGACGCCACATTGTTCAAGCCCCAAAATCAACCCTTAAGGGAGCAATTTATCTACTTACCCCTGCTTCGGGGAAGGAGTGAATTCTGTCTTGTGTAACTAAGTTTCCAGCTCCCCAATTAGACGA
The DNA here is from genome assembly GCF_027475165.1 of Benincasa hispida. Classification (NCBI taxonomy): domain Eukaryota; kingdom Viridiplantae; phylum Streptophyta; class Magnoliopsida; order Cucurbitales; family Cucurbitaceae; genus Benincasa; species Benincasa hispida. Next base: position 36,206,590 of record NC_143484.1, on the reverse strand, counting down.
ATCTCCAAAAGGGTAGGTTTGAGTCAGCGATCTGGCCACTTGCACCCATGCAAATCAAAGAACTGCCCTCATAGGCAGGAGCTCCCAACTCACTCAGGATTAAGGTCATGTTACCTATGGTCATCCTAGTGAAATGAAAGTCTTTGTCAAGAATGACGTTATATAACGAGACTAAACATTTCGTGATCCGGTCTTATACAAACTCCTTTGTATAGAGCATCCCTACTCGCATGTCTAATACATGAATGCTTAGGATCAGACCATTTGTAGCATTTTACAACACTTGTAACACTTACAAAGCAGGCCACACTCGTAGGGTCACCGGGATAAGGTTTCCCTCCTTTATCCATATACTACAGACCATTTAGGTTATCACTTAAGGCACGATCCACTTGTATGTCTCTACATGCATGCTTAAGTTACAACGACAACCAAGGATCTTAGTTTTTTGGTTTGTGGTTAATGCAACTAAAATATCTCATATTTCTTAGACTATAGTGAATAAAATATCTCATATTATTACATCACAAATGTTTGTTCATATATATGTTTACAAAATACAGGACCTTACAAGATTTAGGTCATCAACCTCAACATCATTAATGTAGGAAAATCCGGCTATTGATTTTATCTAAGTGTTTGTTGAATTTTCTAAAAAACAACTCATGTCTTTGATGATTAAACAACTTTAATTCAAGTCTTTAAACTCTTTAAAAGACTTTCATCAAACTTACATGCATGTAACAAATCTATCTAATTCACCTTTCCAGATAGGTTCCCAGGTAGGGGTGCGACGTTTCCATCGACTTAAGTATCTCAGCCTAGCCAGAACCAGCCTTAGACAAAAGATCCCTTATAGATACATTTGTTACATATTTAATCTTTTATTAGAAATCAATTTAATCCTATTAGACCGATTTAAAATATTAAACTTAGATTTCTAATCTCATTAGAAACATGATCTTAGGTCTATCTCAATCAAATTTTAAAGCAATTTTAAAAAATGATTATAACCTAAGTTTTGCATGCAACTTTTCATTATTGATTTTAATTCTAATTTCATTTATTATACAACCATAAGTAAATGAAACAATTTAAACCAATTATTATATGAGAGATGTACATAAGTTAATTACATCATTTATAATTTAACCTAAGGTAGTATCATATTTCATGCAATGAATAACAAACTCTACACGATCACATAACAAAAACTAAATGATCGTTTAGCGCTAGCTACACAATGCCGCAACCTCTGTTTCATCTTCTCCATCGAAACACACTACAACCCTTCTTCTTTGAAGCTTCACGAGTGTATTAAAACTTAACAAATACAAGCTCGATTGCAATTTAATGCCCAAAAAATGCAAGGGCCCTTACAAAACAACTTTGTAAATTAAACAAAAATCCATAAAAAGAGATTTCTATCCCGGAACAACCATCAATAAAACATCCACAAACATTTATCACATAAATGCAATGCAGATTATAAAACCCACTATTATTGTAAACGGATTCAATACAAGAATGAAATTTGGAATCAGAAACCAACAACCTGGCTCTGATACCAATTGAAGAAACTCGTATTGAGGAGATCCTTGAGCAGAAGTGGATCGTCTAAATTATTGAAAGCTAAATTTTCAGTAAATATACAAGATATATGCATTCAAAATAAATTACAGCATGCTTTTTGCAGAAAAATGGTTCAAGATACATTACCTTTGAAGAACCTTTTTCTTCATGTATCCCTCGAGCAATAACGAACTCAGCAATTTCTTGAATACCTTCTTCAATAATCCTCAAACAGCAACCCGGACACTACCATAAAGAGTCCTTGGTATTCTCGGGGTGAGAACCCAGGAGTGATGGACTCTGACTATTTTGATTAGGAGGGATAGTTTGGGTGGAGGAGGAAGAAGGTTGAGAGTTCTCTCAAGTAATAAAGAACACAGATCTTTTCTGCAACTCACAATCATTTAGCCAAAGCAAATCGTTTAAGTTACAAAGATAAACTTGGATGTTAGATTATTGGTTTGTGGTTAATGCAACTAAATTTTCACATATTTTATAGTCAAGGTAAATAAAATATCATATATTATTAATCACATAAGAGTTTGTTCATACAATGTTTACAAACTACAAGATCTTACGAGATTTAGGGCATTAACCCTAACAGTATTTAGCATTATCCTGCCTTTTGGATTGTGTACAACCCACTGACTAGAGTTTTCATTTAAGTGGGAGTTTGTTGGGTTTTATGCCCTAAAACTCGTAGATAGTAAATGCTATTAATCGATTGTCATCAATAAAGAGTTATGTATGTTAATTCAATAAATGTTATTGCTTGTATTGTTGTCTATTTTGTTTTAATAATCCTAAATCTAATAAACTAATATCCAAGGTCATCTTATGAGTCTTGAACTGTATGTGGAGATATACAGGAATCAATGTTCAAGATACAGGCTAAAGAGTCTATAGTATAGGGATAAGGTTGGGTACCTTATCCTGGTAACATTATGGATACGACCCACTTTGTATTTGATACAAACGTAATGATCCAACGTGTTCGTGTAGGTGACACGCGAGTGGAGGTATCCTACGCGATGAGTTTTCATAAGACTGGACCGTGAAATAGTAACCACTAGATATAACACCGTTGACTAGTTAGGTTCCTATTTCATTAGGATGACCTAGGCAACTTAGTCTTAATCCCGAGTATATTATGAACTCATGTTCATGAGGGATTTTTCTTTGATTTGTATGGGTGAGGGTGGCCAGATCGCCGTCCCAATATGCCTACCATTTTGGGGATAAGAGAAAATGGTGAGCTAGGAACATAATAATACAATATGGAATTCACTCATTCTCGCTTTAAGAGCAAGTAGATGAGTGTTCCTTTAACTGATATCTCTAGGACTTGAACAAAGGGCCTACCCTCTCATTGGCCTGAAAGGGGTTTGTATTTATTGGTTGGACCATAAACAGATTGTTCATTAGAGGAGCAGTGGTACTTAAGGAGTCAGAGGTACCCTAAGGGTAAAATGGTAATTTGACCCAGTTAGAGTTACGAACACTCGTGAAGGACTAACTTGTTGGTATTGGTCTATATCCGTGGACACAAAAATATATCTATGGTGAGAATAGTGTAGCTGTGGGTCTTTAGTGGAGTGTACCCATAGTTAATGAATATTGATTAATTTGGCTAATGAGTTTAGTCAATTAATCTCATTTCGTTGGAGCTTCTGATCTATAGGTCCACCAGGTCCCCTCGTTAACTCACTAGAGGATACTTAGGAGGGATAATTTGAATTGTTCAAATTAATTTGAGGAAACTATATATTAATGTGATCAATATATAATTATGGATATGATCTATAATTAAATTGGAAAGTGATATGTAAATAAGATTCAAATTAATTAATCTAAGTGAAGTAGATTCATAAAGAAATAATTAATAGAGAAGTTTTGCATATATACATGGGATGTATATGATAATTAAATATATACATTAAATTGAGTTTAATATACAAATAGTTATTTATTTATTGTGCAAATTAAAATCAAATAAGTGTTATTTAATTGGGATAATTAATTAAATAAATATTATTTAATTTAAATGGATTAATTAATTAAATAACTGTTATTTAATTAGTTATATAAAAGGAAAATATTAGGAAAAGGGCTTGACCCTTCTCTATATAAAGATCTCCTTATGACCCTTTAGGAATACACTGAAAACACACATTTTCATATAGTCTCATTCCAAAAAAACTCTGACAATACACAATACCCTAGTGTTATTGTACAGAATTTTCTCTAAGTTTCTCTACTTTCCAAAACCTTATTCTCCTCTCCCTCTCCTAATAGTTGGATACCATCATATCCTCTATTGGAATCCTAAGAGAATAATGAGGTTACTCTCGTGGTAGTGTTCGAGATCGTTTAAGGAGTTGTTCGTGATCAAGACCGTTTGGAGATCCGTTCGTTGGAACCTTGGAGAGGCTTATTTGTCATATTAAGGAATGTATAAAGGTAAGAATCGTTCTAATCTTTTCCCTAATGCATGTTAATTTACATGTTTATATATTTTTCTTTATATAATGATTTTGTTTAATGTAAAAACCAATTTGCACAATGCAAGGTGTTCTAACACAACGCTTTCGTTGCAGGATTCGATCCCATACCCCAACAGATATTATATCTGAAAATGAGGATTCTGAACAAAAATCTATTGAAGAATATCGACATAGAAAAGATTGGCTTCAATGGAAAGAAGCAATCGAGGCATAATCAAACTCACTTTCAAAATGTCAGGTTTTTTTACCATTAATCCGAACACCAGAAGGTGTCAAACTTGTGGGATACAAATGCGTGTTTGTGAGGAAAAAAATGAAAATAATGAGGTCACAAGATATAAAAAAAGACTAGTTACACAAGGTTTTTGCACAAAGACATGGTATTAATTATGAGAAGATGTATTTTTCGATGGTAGATGCAATTACATCAAGATATTTAATTGGTCTGACTGTGTATGAAAGTTCGGACATGCATCTTATGGATGTAGTCACGACATACTTATATGGATCTCTTGATAATGATATTTATATGAGAATCCCAAAAGGATTTAAGGTACCTCAAACATATAAATCAAATTCTCGGGAATTGTATTCAATAAAGTTACAGAGATCATTATATGGATTGAAATAATCAAGACGAATGTGGTACAATCGCCTGAGTGGATATTTGTTGAAAGAAGATATCAAAATAATCCAATATGTCTGTGTGTCTTTATAAAGAAATCACAGTCAAGATTTGTTATTATAACTGTATATGTTGATGATTTAAATATAATTGAAACTCTTGAAGAGTTTTCAATGGCAATAAAATACCTTAAGAAAGAATTTGAGATGAAAGATCTTGGAAAAACAAAATTTTGCTTTGGCTTGCAAATTGAACATTTAGCATATGAGATATTTATTCCTCAGTCAACTTATACAGGAAAAACTTTGAAAAGATTTTATATGGACAAAGCAAATTCATTGAACATTCCAATGGAAGTTCGTTTATTAGATATAAGGAAAGATATATTTCGACCTCGAGATGATAATGAAGAACTACTTGGTCCTGGAGTACCATATCTTAGTGCAATTGGTGCACTTATGTATCTTGCTAATATACATGACTAGATATTGCATTTTCAGTAAATTTATTGGCTAGATATAGTTCTTTTCCAACAAAAAGACATTAGAATGGAGTTAAGCATATACTCCGTTATCTTCGAGGAACGATCAACATGGGTTTGTTTTATTCAAATAAATCAAATTTGGATCTAGTTGGTTATGCAAATTTTGGATATTCACATGTGGAGGAACTGTTATATCATGGCGATCGGTAAAACAGATCATAACAACCATTTCCTCAAATCATGCTGAAATTCTTACAATTCACGAGGCTAGTCGAGAATGTGTATAGCTAAGATTAATGACTCAGCACATTCATGAAACATGTAGTTTGTCTTCTAGTAAAAATCTTCTAATGATATTATTTGAAAACAACACAACATGCATATCCCAAATCAAAGGATGTTATATTAAAGGAGATAAAACAAAACATATTTCACCGAATCTTTTCTACACTCATGATCTTGAAGAAAATAACGACATCATTGTACAACAAATTTGTTCAAAAGATAACCGGACAGACTTATTTACAAAGTCATTACCTACAACAACTTTTGAAAAATTTGTGCACAACATTGGAATGTGGCAATACAGAGATCTCAAGTGATGTTTCTATGAGGGGGAGCAAATATATTATATTCTTTTAGAATTATTTTATTATATGAAATATGTACTTTTTTTCCTTCACTGGGATCTTTTTTCCCATTGGGTTTTTCCCTAGTAAGGTTTTAATGATGCATATTTCATACATATATAATAAGTATCTAACGGAGAGTATTATAAAAAGGGGTTGAGAGGATCCGTATATGTTGTTCAGGTCGATCAGAAGGCGCGGAAATAGCTAGAACTAAATGCGGAAGAATTATAAATCTCCAAAATAATACATAGGAATATCGCAAATAGACTCATCGCAACACCCATTAAAGGTGTAGTTCCCCACCTAGGAGCCATTTTACCATATTCCGAATTCAATGGTTTTAATAAATCCCCTACAATAGTTCATCTTGGCCCAGATCTAGAACTATCGTCAACGGTGCCCTACCCCTACAAGCATCCACTCCTATCAAAATGAAAAGCGTGATTTTACTAAACAAGCAAGAAAATCCCTTTCTATTAGTAAAGCTCTTTAGGCTTTACTAATAACATAGAAGGTTCACCTAAAATAAAGGTCAAGGAAGTCAGCTCTCAGGGCGAATCAAGGTAAATATCAGAACACATTCTAACTCGCCTAGAAGGATAGTCTTCCAGGAAGTATCAACTTATATCCTTAAATATTGGATGTTGTATTAGTTTAAACCATAAACTAATAGTTGTATCAATTTAAACCCAGAACTTTGAGGCCAGTATCAATTTAAACCACAAACTAATAATTATATCAATTTAAACCTTGAATTTTCATAAATATATTAATTTAAACTTTAAACTTTCATAAATGTATCTAAATATAACATAATAGAGAGTTTAAATCCGTACACTTATGAATCTTTGAGATTTAAATTGATATATGTATGAAAATTCAGGGTTTAAATTGATACAACTATTAGTTTAGGATTTAAATTGACATACTTATGAAAGATGGGATTTAAATTGATACAATTATTAGTTTTGAATTTAAATTGATATAACTCTCAAATTTCAAGAGTGTAGATTGATGTAGATTGATATTTGCCTAACTTTTTAATTTATGTTAGTAGATTAAATTTATGTAGTACCTCCTAAATTGGATGAAAGTGGTCTAATGCATAGGTGAGAATGATGGTAAAGAATTTCTCTCAATTCCTATCGAATTAAATGGAGAGTTACACGTGGATGAATATGTAAATATTATTTTGTTGGCACGTCTCATTAGTAAATGTCTTTTTTTTTAGTACAATAAAAGTAGGAATATTCGAACCGCGAACCTCTTAATCACAAATACATTCATATATCAATTGAATTATACTCGTTTTGGTTAATCCATAAAAAGTTAGGCGTTTTTCTTTTTTTTTTTTTTTTAAAAAAAATCAAATTAAAGAGAGAGGGATGGTGATAATTTTGGTATATTATTGGCTAACCAAACCAACATTTTTTATCGGTTCTCTCGTTTGTCTTAAGCCACGCGACAACGGTAGTGGCCTCACAATTTTGAGTTTCTCTTAAAAAATAATAAAATTCATTAATATTTTTTTAATTAAAAACACAAATTATTTGTCAACTTAAATATAAATAAACAAAAGCAGGTTTTAATTGTAGATTTGGCGAAAATATGATAAAGCAATAAAATCTTTATAATATACAAGCACTTACTTAAATTTTCTAAAAAGAATGAAAGCACTTACTTAAAAAAGTATATAATTATTTATAATAAATATTTATTCCTATGTTATAGTTTGAAAACTAGATAAATATGACAATATTATATTTATGAGGTAACGAGATAAATGGCAAAATAAAAATTTTCATTTTAAAGAATTACAAAAAAGTTTTGTAATTAGAAAAATAGTAAAATGAGTTTTGATATTATTAATTAATAAATAGCAAATGACCATAATATCCCATCAAATAAAAATTAGTGATATTAAAAGTCTTCTTTGTTTTGGGGATTTCATAATCGAAAATACAGTAAAACCACGAAATTCTTCTAGAAACTTGCAAAAAAATAAAAGAAAATAAAATATTCATAATACATATACACTAACCAAGAATCATAATTAGAGGAGATGGAAATGACATGCACGATGCCCGATACATGTGCAAAGATGCTTGAAGGAAAATCAAACCAAGAGCTTCATCCACAACCTTGAAGCTTCGTCTGCAAACATAAAGATGAGGTGTATTTTGGTTATGGAGGGGCGACTATTCTACAAACTTGGAGCTTCATCAAACCAAATCAGAGCTTCATATGATCATCACAGCTTCATCACAATTGTAGCTTCCTTACCCAAAATTATAAATTATTTCGCCCTTTAGTATTTTAGAGCTTCGTTGCGTATCTGAACTCCATTCTGAAACATCCCTTCCAAATATAAAGGTATGATTAGTTAATGAGAGTTTTTCTTTTTTTTAATTAAAAGATTATATCCAATATATTTAATGGTGTATTGCGTCAATTGGGCTCGTCGCATCGGGTGACAGGTTGAGATGTAGAGAGTTGGTTGTGCCGAGTGGGGTCGGGCAAGGGATGCTTAGTAAGTTGTTCTATGTTTTCTGGTATACTTCCATATACTACATCTGGCAGAAGCGTAATCGACAGCTACATGGAAGTCGACCAAAGTTGGTGTCTGCTCTGGTTCACCTATGATTTCTAGGGTTCGTGCTCGTGTTGCTTCCTAATGAGTTGATCTTCTTGGTCTTATCTGATGTGTTTATGGATGCTTTTTCTTTTTGAACTTTACGTTGTTCTTTGTTTTGTTGGTGTTCCTAATTTGTGGGGTTTTGGGTTCTTTTCTCTGGCTTTCTCCCTGGTGATTTGCGAGTTTGCGTTTATGTGTTGGTTTTGTTCTGGTCTTATCTTGTTGGTTTTGTTTTGGTTTTGTTGCCCTGTCTTTGCTTATGTTTTGTTGCTTTGATGCCTTGATCTCGGACCGTGGATCCCTTTATTATTGTATAATAATATCACTTATTCTAAAAAAAAATTATATCCAATATATTTGGAAAGTCATAAAACAAGATATACCCTAAATTATGACATATTAAACTTATTTGTTTATTTGTTCCCTAAAACCCTGACTAATACTTTTCAACTTGAATTGAAGACCATGGTAATGGAAAAAGAAGAACAAAGGAACGACTACATGGTATGGGTTCAGAAAAGAAAGAAAAAAAAAACAAAAAAGAAAAGGAGAATACAACTACGACAGAGGTTACGGCAAGAAAGCTATGACTGAATTTATAGCTTAGTTGTGTTTAGACTATATTTTGGCAATGTCTAGACATAAGTTACTTTGGTTTATATAGGTTTTGGTTTATAGGAGTGATCTATACTATATTTTGAATCAAATATGAGCTTTAAAAACCTTGTACTCTAATGTGAGATATTCATATGTTAAACCTATGAAAGTTAATTTGATGATTGAACAAGGACTAAATTTATAGTTTTAAAAAATATGGAGTGTAATGCAAGAAACGCAAAATTTGTAAACTCAACGTAAGGTCACACACATTATATATGAAAACATGAATTATAGTACAAATACACTATATCTGCAGGCTAAACCTTAATAACTTCTTGAATCAAACTGAAACCATAATATATAAAAATTATATAGTTAAGAATATAATTACTCTGCATTTATATTTTCGTCTCATTTATCATTGGATTACAATCTTATTTGTTGAAGTGTTATTAAAGCTATATAAATTGACGGAAAAAGAACAAACTGAAATCATTTAAAATCACTAAAGTTGTATTTGGATAAAAATACGATATTTGTAATTAAATTTGGAGAAAAGAACAAATATGATATTTAAAAAAGAACATATATAACAAAACAATAGAGTTTAAAGATTTAAATTTTAAAATGGAGATTCCGTTAGAGACATCTTGCATTTTCAAAAAGGAAAAAAAAAAGAATAGATAAGATGAGATGAAAACAGATATGTTAATATGATATTTAAAAAAGTAAATCTAATAAGATTTTTTTTTTTTTTTTTTTTTTTTTTAAAAAAAAAGATGAAGTATATCCGACATTCTCCGAGGGTATTTTAAGATTATAAAAAATTGGGAGCACGTACAAAGCAATGCTTTTGCCATAAATCTTTAAAAAATTCAATTTTGACATTATTCTAAATCAAACGTTAGATTTTGCTATATCTTTCAATTTCTAGTCAATAAGCCCAATCGCAGTTTAAATTGGGCTCTGAACTATAACTATAAGTGTCCGCCCAATTTGTGGGAGCATCAGTCACGTTCGGTTTTGGTATTTTTTTCCTTTTTTTTTTTTCTAAAAATAAATTATATATTATGTCCATAAACTTTAACGTAGATTTTAATTATGTCACTCAAGTTTCAAATTACTGACTTTTCCCTTTAAACCTTTAATTAAAAAAATAATAATAATCTAAGGTTCTACCAATTTTTTATTTAAATAAAACAAAGAATTATTGTGATAACTAAATGTACAATTGATATAGCTTCTCCATAGCTGTCAAGTTTTATTTATGTCACAAAATATCTCCATATTTTGAGGTCTGTTTCAATTATTCTTTTATTCATTTATTATTTCAAAAGTTTCAAAAGTTTATTTGGTGGGTTTAAAAATAAATAAATAAGGAAAAGTTTCATTTATGACTTTAAACCTTTGAGGTCTTTTTTTTTTTTTTTTCTTAATAATTATTTTGTGAAGTTCTTTCTATATAAGTGTTCGATTATTATGATTGTCATTGTATGGGAAAATTTATCCAAGCGAGTTTGCTCGATTGACAAATAATATATGTTAACAACCAAAAAATCTGTAGTTTGAATTCTTCACTTTTAAATTTGAGATGATAAGATAAATAGATTTAAAAGCATATAGTTACGAGTATTTAAATAAATATAGATATTGTGAATACCTATACAATGATCATAATTTATGTATATGTTAAATACGATCCAAAATTCACTACAAGAATTTTTACCTGTTTCGACGTTTTTTTTCCCGACATATCAATTTTCATCGACATAAACTGGTTTCTCCTAACGTAATTTTAATTCGTCGACCAAAACGAAGCAAGACTTACGTTTTTTTTCACATATTTATGCTGACACAACTAAACACTTATCCCGACACACAACGCGTCGGCCAAAGTTTTAAAAGAATCTATTTTTCCTTTTCCTCCCATTTTCCTTTTCCCTCGTTTTTCCCTTCCCCTTTTTTCCTAATTCCCACTTTCTTTTCCCCCCATTTCCTTTCTCACTCCACTTTTCCACCATTTTTCTCCCACTCCCCCCTCCCCCACCCCCCACGTTTTTTTCTTCCACCTCCCCGATTCACTTTTTTCTTTGCAAGCTTGGAGGTTCAACGGCCGTTCTTTCGACGCCGGCAATCGCATACTCCTCTGATGCTGGCGTCGCACGCTCCTTCGACTCCGACAATTGCACGTTGTAAGTTTACCTATTGTGTTAACACAATGCTTTTTTTTTTTATTATTATTAACATTGATTTTTCTTGAAAAAACAAGTTAAATGGTGGGTATTAGAGTGTCATTGACTAAAATAAAGATCTAACTGAAACTTCTAAATGGTACATTAGCTCATTTCCAACAACTTTTTTCTCCTCTTTTTCAAATGTTATTTTCAAATGATTAAAATGAATGCATTAGAAAAGAAATGAAAAAAAGAACCCACTTTTACTTACATTAGTGAGTTTTAACTAAAGGTAGTAACTTGTAGTTGAATATACTCTTTTTTCAATATCTTACTTGTATTTGTAGCATCAATTTTAAACACTTAGATTGTTGTTCTTTTACAAATAGTTGAAAAAAATGGGGGTGAAAAGATTTGAACTACATGGATGGTGATTTGAATTTTTGACATTCCATTATTATGTGATTTATGTTGATGGAAAAAAATAGAAAGTAAGATTTATAAAGTTAGAGAGAGAAACTCAATTACTTATTTAGCTAAATGTAAAAATGTGCATTTTGGAACTTAATTTGTTTATAGATTGTAACTAGAGGGACTCCACGAGCATTTGCTAGAGTTCAAAAAGCTTGTAAAAAAATATCGTATATAGAAAGCATGTCAAAAACTATTCTTGTGGACATGGAGTTACAAGATGTTTCAATTGTTATCTAGTTTCTTTGGGTAATATGTTTGTTATTCATACTTTTCAGGTACTTTTTAGGTTGCTTTAAGAGAAAGTGTTATTTGAGTACCTTTTAAGAGTTGTTTAGTTTAGCTTTGAGAGTGAAAGTGCCTCTTAGATATTATTTAGGAGCTTTTAAATTAGCTTTGAGAGTCAAAGTGACTTACAGTAACTTTTGAAGTTTTTTTTTAAAGTCAAAGTGTCACTTAGACAAATTTTAGGAACTTTTTAGTATGAGTTAGAGAGTGAAAGTGATACTTGGGAACTTTTTAGTTTGGATTTGAGAATCAAAGTGACATTTGCCATTTTTAGATTTTTAGATTATTTTAAGAGTTAAAAGTGCTTCCTAGATACTTCTTAGAAGCTTTTTTTAGTTGGTTTTGAGAGTTAAAAGTGACTTTTGTAAACTTTTTAGGTTTTTTTTAGAGTCAAAGTTTCACTTAGGTATTAATAAATCTTAAATTTGTGTAGCAAAAAAAGGAGACAAATAAGAAGAGTAGAAAATGCCTCAACTTCAACCATTGTTGTGTGTCAAAATCCTTTCTACATGTGCAAAATTAATTAATATAGTGCAAAATTATTGTTGTTTTATTCATTATCTCATTGTGTCTAACTAATATTTTTTTTTTATTGAACTATAGACAAAAAAATGGTGAAGATGTCGGCCCAATGGAATTGTTTCACGATAGTCACTTCTCAGAGAAGGATGGGTGGGTAAACAAAGCTGCTAAAGATGCATATGTACGTTGTATTGAGAGTTTCTGAACCTAACTTAGATACGCAAACAATCAGCAGAAATAAATCAAATGCAGTAAAGAACACCACTAGTTTGAATTAATTTATTAACGAGTAATAAAGGAATTTTATGTCAACGAAATTACCAATCTGTAATTTCAATATTCACTGATAGCGAGAGATCCGCATACGACGTCGTCTCTGAGAGAACCCGCTGCAAAACAGCCCAAAACAGTGTTACCCGACCAGCGAACCACGCGCAGACCCGGGCGTATCTCTCACTGCTACCGGAAGCAGCCTCCACGGCGAAGCCGAACCACCGCCTGCGCAAGAACCGGTCGCGCTCTTTCCACACAGAAAATCGGCCGCTGATTGAAACCCACGCCCACACTTACGCCGCGACTACTGCCTTCAGTCTCGTGTTCCAGCCTGCGCGACTCTCGACTGCAGCTCTCACAAGAACCGGCGGCTTCAGCGGCACTCTCGACTTAGGTATTCCACGAAGCCGGCCGCACGCCTCTCCCTTGCTCCCCTGACCGACCGCGATTTTCCTTCACAGTCGGCTGCGTTTTGTTATGCTTTTTTTAAAAAATCACGCCATACTGTGGAGAAGAAAGAGAAATTACAAAATTGCCATTGCTCATAAATTACAAGAATGACATTGGGCTTTTAAATTCACCAAAAAGCCAATAAAATCCACTTAAATACTTGTTATTTTCTACAAATCTCCCTCATAACAAGAGTATTTAACTGCCAAGCTGATTCCTCAATCTTCGTATCATCCAGATTTGGAAGAACCTTGGTTAACATATCAAACAAATTCTCAACTGTATGAACCTTGACTAGTTCAACATCTTTCTGAGCCCCAACTTCTCTTGATAAAATGAAATTTGACATCGAAATGCTTAGACCATTTGTGATGAGATGGATTCTTCGCAAGATGAATAGTATTCTGGCTATCACAACGGACGATAGGAATGAACTCCTGCGACAACAACTCACCAACTATCCTTTTCAACCATACTGCCTCTTTCACAGCTTCATCCACTGAAATATACTCTGACTCAGTAGTAGACAAGGCAACAACTGATTGTAGAGCAACCTTCCAACTAACCACATTACCAAACAAACGAAAAATGTGACCTGATAGAGACCTTCTTTTGTCAAGGTCTGTAGCATAATCTGCATCTATGAAGCCTTCCAACAGTGCTGATTTATCACAATCCCTGCTAAAACACAATGATACACTGGCACTACTTTTCAAATATCGAAGCACCCATTTAACTGCATTTCAATGCTCCTTCCCAGGATTTGACATAAACCTACTTATCATACTCATAGCATATCCCAAGTCGGGCCTAGTACAAATCATCAAATACATAATACTTCCAACAACATTACAATAGGGAATATTAGCCATCTCTAACCTTTCTTGTTCAGTAATAGAAGACTGAGACGAAGAAAGCCTAAAATGAGATGCTAAGGGTGTCGAAATTGCCTTACAACTAGACATATTACACTTTTCAAGCAGTTTATGCACATAACTCTCCTACGAAATAGTTAACAAACCTTTCTCCCTATCTCTTTTCACATCTATGCCTAGGATCCTTTTCAGTTCACCTAAATCTTTCATCTCAAATTCACTACTCAACCGTTTCTTGAGATCATAGATTTCAGAATAATCCTTAGACACCAGAATCATATCATCTACACCAGAAGTAGATAAGTATATGTACCTTTCTGAGATAGTTTTCAGTACACGCAGGCATCATATGAGCTCATGTGAAACCCCTGTTTCAGAATAAAGGTGTCAAACCTGATATACCACTGTTTCGGCGATTGCTTCAGTCCATAGATGGACCTGTGAAGACGACAAATCATGTCTTCCTTTCTTTTCACCCCATAGCCCTTAGGTTGAGCCATGTAGATCACTTCCTCTAATTCACCATGAAGGAAAGTTTTGGTGACGTCCATCTGTTCAACAAACATATCAAAGTGAACAACAATAGATAAAATTAATCGAATGGACGAATGCCTCACCATCGAAGAGAAAATCTCATGGAAGTCAACTCTCTTCTTTTGAGTGTAGCCCTTGGCTAACAGTCTAGCTTTATAACTAGGCTTGCTGTCACCTCATGTACCTGGCTTGATTTTATAAATCCACTTTGACTGAATGAGTTTCTGATTAGGAGGCCTTGGAACCAATGACCATGTCTGATTCTTCTGCAACGAGAACAACTCTACTTCCATAGCATCCTTCCATTGTTCCTTTGAATCGGATACAATAGCCTCCTCAAAAGTAAGAGGCTCTGCTTCAATACTGTCAGCTGCACAAGTAAGAGCATAAGCAACTAAATCAGTATAACCATACCTCGTAGGAGCTTGCCTCACCCGCTGAGGCATGTCACGTGTAAACTGATAGTTCTGTAGGTCACTGCTACTTGAGCTTTCTTCACCAAAATCTCCCTCATCAATCAAAGTACTCTGCAGTTGAGGCTATCTACCATCAGAACTGGATGACTGATCACTGAAATCACCTGAACTAACTAATGGTCGTGCTTTAGAATCAATTCTAACCTCTGCCTCAACCTGATCAACTGTCTGCTGTTTCTGCTGCTCTTTGACATGAAATGGCATCTCTGCTTCATTAAAGGTCACATATTTGCTGATAATACATTTATTTATGCCCTCTTCCAAGCACCAAAGTCTATATCTTTTAACACCTTGAGGATAGCCATTAAACATACATTTCAGTGCCCTTTTATTCAGCTTACCTTCCTTAACATGAGCATAAGCTGAACATCCAAACACTCTGAGATGATCTAAGCTTGGAGGCTTTTCCTGACCATATCTCCTGAGGAGTATTTAGGCCTAAAGCGGAAGATTGACTCCTATTAATAAGATAGCAGGCTGTTTGGGCAGCTTCCCCTCAAAACTTCAAGGGTAATGAAGCATTTGTCAAGAGACATCTTGTATGCTCCATAATTGTTCTGTTGAACATCTTAGCTAAACCATTATGCTGTAGAGTGTACATAACAGTGAAATGCCTCGTAATTCCCTCAGATTTGCAAAATTTATCAAATTTGTGATTCACAAATTCCAAACCATTGTCTGTCCTCAGATACTTTACCTTCCTGCCTGTTTGGTTCTCAACCTGCTTTTTCCATTCAAGAAATTTCCCAAAAGCTTCATCCTTCTGTTTCAGTGGATACATCCACACCTTTCTTGAAAAGTCATCAATGATTGACATAAAGTATCTCGAACCTCTCATAGAAGGTACCTTTGTAGGACTTCACAAATCTGAATGAATATAATCTAAAATTCCTTTGGTAGAATGCTTCTCTTTCCCAAACTTCACTTTAGTAGACTTTCCCATTATGCAATGTTCACAAAATGGGAGTTCAATGTCTTTAACTCCTCCAAGAAAACCTTGTTCTGAAAGAGCTTGAAGACTCTTTCATTGACATGAGCTAGTCTGTTATGCCATAACATAGATTTATCTGTTTCTTTTCCATATGCAACAACAACACTACCTGAAACTGCAGTACCCTCCAACACATAAAGACCATTCCTCAAGGTCCCCTTCAGCTTAACCAAAGAACCCTTGATAACCTTCAGAACTCCATTCTCAGATTTATAGGAATAACCTACTCTATCTAATTCGCCTAGAGAAATTAGATTTCGTTTGAGTTCTGGAACATATCTTACATTTGTAAGAATTCTGATCATACCATCATGTGTTGCAATTCGAACTGACCCAATTCCTTTCACATCACAAGCACCATTATCACCAAGCAAAACTGATCCCCCATCATTTTCCTGAATGTCAATCAAGAAATCCCTATTGGGAGTCATGTGAAACCTGCACCCTGAATCCATGATCCAAGCATTCTGCATGTCCCTGCTGGACACCATCAAAACAATTGTTGAATCATACCCATCAGTAACATTTGCTGCACTAGAATCCCCTGCATGCTTGCTACTTGATGCTTTCTTGCTCTTATTCAAAGGGCAATTTTTTCTAAAGTATCCTTTTTTATGACATAGGAAACACTTTTTGGTTTTCCCCTTTGATTTCGACTTGGATCTCTACTTTTTTCCTTTTGCGTTCTTTTTCTCACTTTTTGGAATTAATTTGACAGATGGCTTCGATGTCTACACGGTTTGAAGTTGTTAAATTTGATAGGAAAGGTGATTTCAGGTTATGGAGGAAAAAGATTAGCTGAAAAAAGGGATATGGATGAGATGACCTATTCGACGATAATTCTCTAGAACACATTAATCTCAATAGGATTGAGAGGTTGGTGGACTTCTGTGCGAGTTAGAAGAAAATTCTTTACCTGTGTGTGAGTCATGCCTTGAAGGCACAATGACTTAAAAGCCTTTTACTAGAAAAGATCATAGGGCGAAATAACCTCTAGAACTAGTGCATTCAGACCTTTGTGGTCCGATGAATGTAAAAGCTAGGGGAGGTTATGAATATTTCATCACTTTTACTGATGATTATTCAAGATATGGGTACGTTTATTTAATACAACATAAGTCAAGATATGGATATGTTTATTTAATGTAACATAAGTCTAAATATTTTGAAAAGTTCAAGGAATTCAAGGCTGAAATTGAAAATGCATTAAATAGAACGATCAAAACATTTCGATCTGATCGAAGTAGAGAGTTTATGGATTTAACTTTCTAGAACTATTTGATAAAACATGGAATAGTATCCTAACTCTCAGTACCTAGTACACCTTAGCAAAATGGTGTATTAGAGAGGAGAAATCGAACCCTGTTGGATATGGTTCGATCTATGATGAGTTACACTTCCTTACCCGACTCGTTTTGGGGTTATGCAGTGGAGACTGCAGCGTATATCCTGAACTGCGTTCCCTCCAGGAGTGTTTCCAGGACACCTTTGGAGTTATGGTGTCACATCCCGCCCTGAACCCGTGGTCCTGAGCCCGCAGTGAGGCGTGATATAATCTGTTACTACTTTAGCTCAACTACTAGTTTCTTTTAGTATATTTGTCGTGGAAAAATATTACATGCTTTAATAGAAACTAGTTTACAAGTTTAAATTATAATATACACATGGAAATCTTATCCTGATAATCCGTCTTATTTACAACTATTTTTTGACTTGTGGCAGACCTTAACCAATACCGCAACCTGGACTCGTCAGCTACCTGCAAGTAAACATAAAGACAAACCGTGAGCTTCTACAAAGTTCAGTGAGTGGTAACACAAGTATAAATCTTCCACTACAAACATGAGGTTTCCAAGTTAACCTCCAACGAAGCATGAAGCTTTCACGAATCCACCTACACACACGGTAGATGTTTAACATACAATATCATAATAATAATACCAGCCTATGTGCACATAGCTTCTCCTACCATGGGCTCAGAAACTAGGCCCGTCGGCCCTCTGATCATCCCACTTCAAGGATTCTTTATTCCACGGGCTCAAACACTAGACTCCTTGGTCCCTTGACCATCCTGTAAGGATTCACTTTGGGCTTAGGTTCTAGGTCCTTAGACCCCCTGACCATCCCAATCATCATACATAACCTACAACATATTAATTTACAATATGCTCAAAATAACAAGGGAAGAATTAACAACTCACAATGAAGTTATGGAGAACTTTCCACGCAGTTCACCTGGTTTCCCTGATTCTACCGTTGGATCCTATTCAGTTTTGAAGCTTATATTAATACCACTTCCAGGCCTTATCTCAAGATAATTCCTTCTTCAAAAATGTGTGAAAATGTCTTAATACAATACCTTAAAGTTTCGCCTCCAAATTCCTTGGCGAAAGTTCTGAGTATCAAATTTACTCTTCCTGGACCGGCTGTCTTCTTTCTGGTGAGCACCTCTCGATTTTTCTTAACTTCTACAGACTTAGATTTAGCATTTTGCTGAGGCAGCCACACACAGAAACTAGACTTAATTTAGAAACTTTTGGTTCAAGAATCACTTGATTCCCACGAGTGGTTTGGAAGAACTAGTGGTTTGAAGTTGGCCTTTCGCTATTGTCCAGACAGTTTGGCTCTTCCGTGTCCTTGCTGGAATCTCAGACCCACATTTAATTTTTCGCTCTTCTTATTTTTTCTCTCTTTATGCTCTTTGAGAAAATACTTGGTGTGTAGGTTGGAGTGGGGCGTCCCTCCTTTTATAGGCGTCCAAAAGCCTTCCAAGCTAGAAACTTACTCTTCCATGTGTTATTCTTAAAGTTTGCCAACCTATAGCCCCTTCCACCTCTTACTTGAGGTGTCTACCAACGCAAGGTTTGAGCCATGCAAGTGCTGGATGTCTCTCTTCTACAATGCCAACGCATGAGACTAAATTTGCATGTCTTCTCAAGCCTCTACCTCAATTTCTTAACTCTGAAGGTTTATTCTCAATGAGCCACATGTTAGGATGGCGTTTTCCTTATGAGCTCAGCATTCTGATGCATTCATTCCCTTCAATATGCCTTCACTAGGGTGATTCTCAATGCATACAACTAGCCTAAGGTATCAACGCATAGTGCATTTAGAACGCATAGTTGGTCCTCCACACATAGTATGATTCCAACGTATAGAAGTCCTTAGTTTCCCTTAACTTTCAACATAACACCATTGCAACCCTTAACCATCACAAGAGCCAACACCATGTGTCCAATCCTAGTCTAACGCATGGCCTATGTCCAATGCATCCCAAGTGCAAGCCATCTCCAACGCATCACAATGGCTCTAACGCATGGTTTAGCATCAACGCATGGTTCACATAGGTCGCATGGCATGGGCGCTTGGCCGACAGCTTGGCATCGATGCAATGATCAGCAGGGCTTGCTCGTCCACTCGACGCATGGGTGCTGTCATCGACGCATCATCTGCTTGGCCGCTCGACGCATGGGCGCTTGCATCGTTCGCTCGACCGCTCGACGCATAGGCATTTGCATCATTCGCTCGGCCGCTCAACGCATAGGCGCTTGCATCGATTAATCGCTTGGCACGGCAACTGGGCCCGCTCGCAGGGCTCGCTCGGTCACTCGATGCATAAGCGAGGTGTTTTGACGCATGGCTGGGCGAGGTGCTTCGACGCATCGCTGGGCATCTGTTCGAGTCTGCTCGACACATGCCTGGGCACTTAGCCGAGACTGCTCGATGCATGGCTGGCCGAGGCTGCTCGACGCATGACTTGCCGAGACTGCTCGACGCATGCCACCTTCTAGCCCTCGTACCATTCTTCAATCGCCTACCACCCTTCAAAGCATCCTTTACCTAATATGTTGATCTAACCTCCAAGACATGTGTTACTCTTACTACAGCTCCCCCTTTGCCCAAAACCTTATGGCCAATGCATGAACACACCTAAATACTTAGTCAATTTTGTAATAGGATTTCACTTAACCACATCTTCACCACTTAGGGTTAAAATTCCAAATTATTCCATTCCTTTTTATCCTTTAGGGTCCTTCCTACTCTTACCCCAAGATTTAATTCTTCTTTATTTTATGCTATTAGGGGAAAATGGGCTATGGGTTTCACATATGGAATGGTCGTAAAGCTAGTTTATGTCATTTCAGAATATGAGGTTGCCCAACACATGTGCTTGAGGCTAATCCTAAGAAATTGGAACCTCATTCGAGGTTGTGCCTATTTGTAGGCTACCCCAAGGGAACGAGAGGTGGTTATTTCTTTGATCCTAAAGAAAACAAAGTATTTGTATCGATAAATGCTACTTTTCTTGAGGAATACCACATAAGGGAGCACAAACCCATAAGTAAAATCGTGTTGAATAAGATTTCCAAAGAAACTACTGAATCTTCAACAATAGTTGTTGAAGAGCCAAATACCATAACAAGAGTTGTTGAAGTAGGTTCATCTAGTAGGTCAAATCCACCTCAAGTGTTGAGGGAACCTCGACGTAGTGGGAGGGTTACAAATCCACCTATTCGCTATATGGGTTTAACTGAAATTCTAGCTATGGTAGCTGATGATGAAATTGAGGATCCATTGTCTTACAAGAAGGCAATTGAGGATATTAACAGAGATAAATGGATCAAAGCCATGGATCTCGAAATGGAGTCTGATAGCTTGTAGAAATACAAGCTATTGTAGCCTTTTACTTAGAATTATGAGGGTTGATGAGCAGAATATGCGTTGATAATACTAAGGATTCATGTGGAAAAGTGAGCTTGCATCGATCAGCACTGAAAATCCCCGCTAACCCTATATCATGCGTTATTTTGTGTCAAAATGTCTATTTTTGTAGCTGTCGCAAGAATCGATGCATGCATTGATCCCAGACCATCGCAAAGTTGATCACATGTGTTGATCTTCATGAAGACCAGTTCGTCGCATGGAATGTTGCAACTAAAGAGTGATAACCATGATAGAAGGTTGATCGCAAAATGGGTGGAATGCGTTGATACTTCAGAAGAAACGATCATGATTGCATACCTCAAGAGTATCAAAGAGATAAGATGATAATGACATTTCACCTACCGCGCCAGAAGTAGTAGTGATTTAGAGCGGGACTACCAATGCTGTCGACATTTGAGCTCTATAAATAGAGTCTTGGAACCCAAATTCAAGCCATCTGAGTCTCTGCCTTTGGCAGATTCTTGTGATCACAGATGAGAGTGTGAGCAAGACATTCTTTGAGAGTTCTTCACTTCCA
The DNA here is from genome assembly GCF_027475165.1 of Benincasa hispida. Lineage (NCBI taxonomy): Eukaryota > Viridiplantae > Streptophyta > Magnoliopsida > Cucurbitales > Cucurbitaceae > Benincasa > Benincasa hispida. Next base: position 36,185,242 of record NC_143484.1, on the reverse strand, counting down.
CAACCCTTTTCGAGTGACGACTAGGGCTTTGCCGGAGATAGAGCTTGAGAGAGACTACTTCACCACCCATCCATGGCACCACCGGCAACCTTGACGTACATCTGATGGAAGCAAGAGTGCCTACATCTAGCCCTCCACCCCTCTTTTTATCTCTGTATTGTGTTACATTTTGGCTTAATACATTAATACATTTTGTAATCAATGCATCTCTTTAGTTCCTTCAATGCCATTTTCATCATCTTCTTCTTCTTTATCATCTTTTACTTCATTGCAATGAGTTAAGTGTAGATTGCAAGAGATATCACATACTCAATCATGTAGCATAGAGATATGACGCATGTAGCAAACCACTGAGAGGTGTGCGTTGCATGAGTATGGTGAATCAATCCTCTTTGGTTAGTGCGGGGCTATCATAATGCTTGTCTATGAGCTGAATAGCTATAACCAACTGCCTGAGAGGGTAAGTAGTGGAACGCACTAAGCAAAGTAGGTAGTGTTCCTTGAGATAGGAATAATCTTATGCTCAACCCAACCATGCGTTATAGAGATATAAGCATGTGGCTGACCACCGAGAGGTGTGCGATGCGTTAGTGTGGCGAGCTGAGATTATCCTTGCGACCAAGCTTAATGACGTGGTGAACTTATCCCCTCCACAATTCTACTTCTCCATGCATCTTATTATGCGTTAATAGTTGATGCATCTCTACCAATTCTCATAGTCAAACTTCCATTGCTCAATTTGTTTAGCTAGGAGTAGGAGTAGCTCATAATCAATTAACTTCTTTCTTTTTATTTTTATTCACCGCCTCAAAAGCAGTACTTCATAAACATCATTTAGTTACAAGTCCTTGTGTTCGACCTCAGATTATCTCGAGAAACTATCGTTCTCGTTATACTTGGCAAGGGAGTAAGAAAACTTGTGACATGAACACATGGTCATTGCATACATGATTAACACACATTGTATATTCTTTAGTTTAATGCATGATTATCAACGCATAGAAGTCAACGTATATCAAAAGATAAAATTTTCCTCTCACTAGAGTCTATGTGCTTCAATTCAGTATGGGATCTTGTAGATCAACCTGCTGGGGTTAAACCTATAGGTTGTAAATGGATCTATAAGAGGAAACGGGTGCTGATGAGAAGGTGCAAACCTTTAAAGCTAGACTGGTGGCAAAGGGTTATACCCAGGTAAAGGGAGTTGACTATGAGGAGACTTTCTCGCCTGTTGCCATGCTAAAGTCTATCTGGATCCTCCTATCCATTGCCTCATATTATGACTATGAGATATGGCAAATGGATGTCTCGACTGCTTTTCTGAATGGCAATCTTGAGGAGATCATTTATATGGTGCAGCCTGACGGATTCATAATCCAAGGTCAAGAGCAAAAGGTTTGCAAGACTGAAACAGGCATCTCGATCTTGGAACATAAGGTTTGATACTACGATCAAATCTTATGGCTTTGATCAAAATGTTGATGAGCCTTGTGTATACAAGAACATCATCAAAAGTCCAGTAGTTTTTCCAGTGTTGTATCTAGATGATATCCCACTCATTAGGAATGATGTAGGTTTACTGACTACAGTTAAGAACTAGCTAGCGATCAAATTCCAAATGAAAGATTTGGGAGAGGCTCAGTTTGTTCTGGGTATTCAGATCTTTTGAGATCGAAAAAACAAAATGCCAGCACTGTCTCAGACGTCATATATTGACAAGATGCTTGTCAAGTATTCGATGTAGAACTTCAAGAGGGGCTTATTGCCTTCCAGGCACGAAGTTACTTTGTCTAAGGAATAGTGTCCTAAGACACCTCAAGAGGTTGAGGAGATGAGACGGGTCTCGTATGCATCTGCCGTCGGCAATTTGATGTATATGATGTTATGTACTTGACCTAACATCTGTTATACAATGGGGATAGTCAATAGATATCAATATAATCCAGGATTAGATCACTAGGCTGTTGGGATTGGTGTCCTAATTCTCCCGAAGTCTCATTGTTTGTAATTATACACATTATTTATGAATAAAATAAGTGTTATTTCATTCTGGTATTTTTTCATATGCAATAAACAAAGTTCCATGGTTATTGTATGTAAACTTAAGCATGTATATGAGATATATAAGTGGATCATGCCTTAAGTGATAACCTAAATAGGTCTATAGTATAAGGATTAAGGTGAGATACCTGATCCTGGTGACACTACGGATACGACCCGCTTTGTAGAAGTTTACAAGTGTTGTAAACCACTATAAATGGTTGATCCTAACCATTCATATGGAGACATACGAGTGAGGGTGTCTTATACAAAGAGTTTGTATAAGAACGGACCACAAGATGATTCGTCTCTGTATATAACGCCGTTGATAATGGAGATTTAAATCTCACCTAATCAACCATAGGTGACATGACCTCAATCCTGAGTATTTTGGGAACTCCTGCCTTTGAGGGCGGTCCTTTGATTAGTATGGGTGAGAATGGCTAGATTGCTAACTCAACATACCTACCTTTTTGGCGACGTGTCTGATTGGAAAGCTGGGAACTCAGTTACACAAGATGGAATTCACTCCTTCCCCGAAGCAGGGTAGCTCCCTTAAGGGCTGATTCTAGGGCTTGAACATAGTGGCCACAACTTCTCTTTAGAAGAGAGGACTCAGTCATAGTAGGACTATGACTTATGTTCATTAGAGGGATCAGTGGTACTTAATGAATTAGATGTAACTATAGAGGCATAATGATTATTGGCTGAGCTGCACTTACTAGGATCTGTGAAGGGTTGTCACACTATTGATTGGTTAAGATGGATACGTAATATATCTGTGGTAAGGAGAGTTCAGCTGTCAGTTTTTAGTGGAGTGCCTGGCAGTTAATGGATGGTGGATCTCGTGACTAAAGAGTTTAGTCAATTATTCACGTACCGTTAGAGCTTCTAGCTACAGGTTCATAAGGTCCCCTTGGTAGCTTAATGGATTCAAGTTAAGGATCAGTTATTGGTGTTGGTTTGAAATGTTCAAATTAACAAGAGGTAATTCGATTATATATGATATGATCAGTTTGATGTATGAGATACATCTAGTGGAGGGTTAATGTAAATGAGATTTACATTAAGGACCATAGAATAGAAAAAGAGCTATGGTTTATATGTTTCATGAGATGAAATATTAAAACTATAGGTTATAAACATAGTATGGTAAGTTAGTTATCATTTATATTTATAATATTGTTATTGGATAATTATCTCTTTTTCTCTAATAACCAATTGAGTGGGAGGTTATTGGTGATTTCATAGTAACCCTGAGATAAAAGGAAAATGTTTTCCTAATTTTAGTAAGATTTGAGATTTCCAATCTCGGAAAGTTCTCATGGAATAATTGTCAAGTAAATCAGATTTACTAAACAAAAGCTTGGAGAGAATAGACGATTGTGGAGAGTTTCTATACGGTAGACTCTCAGCTGGCCGATGACCTAAACGATCACATAGCTTTTGCTAGACGATTGCATAGCTTTTGTTAAACAATTAGGCATCGTCCTATACGATAGGCTTTGACATCTCCCACTTGCTCAATCGTTTACATGATTGTTCTCCTCCGGTCTCATCCTCTAATCAAGTCCACACAAAGGCCACACTCTGGATTCTCACATCGAGAATACTAAGGTAACCTTTTTGGTGGTGTCATACTGAACTCGACAGAGTCGAGGTTCTGTGGGGGCCATTCGTGGTGTTCAGGGTGTTCGTGACTTGGAGATCGCTGTGTTCGTGCAGTGTAGAGTTTGTAGTGTTCGAGCATTCTTGTGTTGCGGTGTTGTCATTGTTCGAACGTTCATGATCAAGGGTCTTGAAGATGAGTCTTCAAAGGTATGTTAATTCCTTCCCTTGATTGCGTAGTAAAGCATGTTGTAATTTCTGTTTTGCGCATAGCTTATTGTTTTCGTTTGTGACTGTAATTGTATATGTTCATTTAGATTGAAATTTGGAAAGATCCTTCTGCTGCTCATGGAAATCCTCATGTCCGATTTCCTTCATGGACAACCGTTAAGAACATCCTCAAGTATCTACGGAGAACGAGGGACTACATGCTTGTGTATTATTCTAAGGATTTGATCCTGACAAGATACACAAACTCTAATTTTCAGATTGATAGGGATTCTAGGAAATCCACACTAGAATCAGTGTTCACTTTTAACGGAGGTGCAGTAGTATGGCAAAGCACCAAGTAGGGGTGCATCGCAGACTCCGCCATGGAGGCTGAGTATGTAGCGGCTTATGAAGCTGCTAAGGAAGTCGTTTAGCTCAGGAAATTTCTGACTGATCTGGAAGTTATTCCAGACATGTCAAAGCCAATCACATTTTATTGTGATAATAGTGGTGATGTGGCTAATTCTCGAGAGCCTAGGAGTCATAAGCGCGGCAAGCACATAGCGCGGAAGTATCATCTGATCCGAGAGATTGTGCATCGAGAGGACGTGATTGTCACGAAGATAGCTTCAGAGCACAATGTTGTTGATCTGTTTACATTAGTGGGTGGTTATTAATTTTATGGTAAAAGGAATAAAAGAAAAGTGGTTTTCTCTTCTTCCTTGAATGATTTGCTTTGGCTAAAGGATTGTGAGTTGCAAAAAATTTATGTGTTTTGATTACTTGAGAGAACTCTCAATCTTTTTCCTCCTCCACCCAAACTATCCATCCTAACCAAAATAGTCAGAGCCCACCACTCCTGGGTTCTCACCCCGAAAATACCAAGAACTCTTTGTGGTAGTGTCCAGGTTGCTATTCGAGGATTCTTGAAGAAGGTCTTCAAGAAATTTTTGAGTTCGTGATTGCTCGAGGCATATGTGAAGAAAAAGGTTCTTCAAAAAGCATGCTGTAATTTATTTTGAATGCATATATCTTGTATGTTTACTGTAAATTTAGTTTTCAATAATTAATGGAATTTGGATCCGCTTCCGCTCAAAGATCTCCTCAATACGAGTTCCTTCAATTGGTATTAGAGCTAGATTATTGGTTTCTGATTCCAAATTCCGTTCTTGTATTGAATTCGTTTACAGTAATGGTGGATTTTATAATCTGCATTTCGTTTATGTGATAAATGTTTGTGGATGTGTTGTTGATGGATGTTCCGGGATAGAAATCTATTTTTATGGCTTTCTGTTTATTTTAAAGTTGTTTTGTAAGGGCTTCTGTGTTTGTGGGCATTTATTTTTGCTCTTAAGTTGGAACAACTAAGGTTTTTAATGATAAATTCTCCTCATTTTTAGAAGAAATGCATGGATTTATTCAAACATTAGCAAACTCATGCAAAAGAAGTTTTATTACTAAATATCGTGGCACTAACGCATTGTATCGCAAGATTTCAAAGCAAGGATTAACGCTAACGCATTAGACAAGTGCCGCAGGAAAAGCTCTAATGGGTCATGCGTCGGAGGGAGTTCAACGTAGAAAAGATTCATTACTCCAGGCTGATTGTGTCACATCACCATTTGCAAGTATGGGCACCTGCAGCAGGGGGTGTCTGAAAAGCTTCCAAGCAGCAAGCGGCGTCTGAAAAGCTTCCGAGAGTCAGGCGGCTAATCAAGGCATGGACTTTAATGCTGCCCATTCACCAAGTGGACGTGACCAACGCCTATAAATAGATGAAGTCCCTCCAGAGTTAAGAAGTTCGGAAATTATCAAGATCCTTACTCTTTGTATATTGTAGTCATAGTTTTTAGTTCTTTAGAAGCTGTGCTGTGGTGCCAGACGATCAGAAGGGTTGAGAACCACCACCACCACTGGTCAGGGAGCGGAGGAAGGCACTCTTGAGAAAGATACTTCATCCAAATCCTATACAAGTGATTGTACACAATGAGATTGAGCCAAAGAAATACAAGAGATTGTATTCTTTAGCTTGACTCAGCTTCCTTCATCTCATTTATCGCTTTCATTTCATTTGAGTAAATATTGCTTTTGTAAAGACTCTCTGTTTCTTTATAAAATTCATATATTTTATCCATCATACTTGCCATTGTTTATTTCTTGTTTATGTTGAACGCATTAATACTTTATGTCAAACTTCATTCCAACGATCAAGCCAACTTGACAAATTGGTAAAAAGCATCTTTAACTTAGATTGTCCAAAAGAATAACTAAGCTGCATCAAGTAGGACGCGTAGTACAGCTAGAGATAAACTTGCTGGTGTCTTATGCATTCTGTGTTAGACGCATGCATCATAGAGATAGGTTTTGTATTTTATTCGCATTGAGAAATGTTGAATGAAGTCTAACGCATGAACAAAAGATAAGCAAATCACTCCATCTCATCCACATCTCATCTTGGTTTGTGTACATTCATCTTAGATCGACGCGTCCACTTACATGAAACTTCATTCTCACAGGATCCATCACTAACTACTCAACTCTTTTGCATCTCTTGCACAGGCACAACAATTTAGTGTAAATAACACATTTCTCACATTTATTTAGGAAAACCCCTACTGTAGATACAACGCAAGGTCTGTGTTTGGTTAACTGAATCCCTGAGTTCGACTTTGGACTTACCAGGAACCTAAATTAGATTTATACTTAGGTCTGGTTTAGGAAAACTTGAACGTCATTAGAAGAAGTTGTGTGCGTTCTGTTGCATATACCTGACGCCTCAACGCGTTACATTTACTTAAACGCATCAAAGCATAAACGCATCACTTACACTTAGAACTTATTCTTCCAATTTAGTTTATACAATACACTCTTAGAGCGAATCATGATAGCAACAAACAAGTTTTTGGTGCCGTTGCCAGGGATTCAGAAACAAAACTAACCAAAAATTTCGTTTGTATTTGTTCTAGGAACACTTCGGTCGAGGGACTATTACAAGTTAAGCCTAAGCTTGTGAACATTTATGAGCAAGGAGAGCACTCCTGAACTTAGATACGACCCGAGATTGAAAGAACCTTCCGGAGTAGGAACCGATCCAACCGTCGTCAAAGGTTGAGGCAGCAATTTATCAGACAATAAAACAGGTAACGAGCAATGGTGGAAGAACATGTAAATCAACAACTAGCTCAGCAACTAGCTCATGCTGCACAGAATCCAATCCTGATGGCGAATAAAAGCACGCTTCCCATAAGGGAGTATGCGTCTCCTGTACTGTATGATTTCTATCCGAGAATCATATACCCAACACCGGATGGAACCAGGTTCGAGATGAAATCTGTTATGCTCTAAATGCTCCAAACTGCTGGACAATTTGGGGGTGGTCGTGGTGAAGATCCTTACGCCCACATGAAGCGTTTCCTGGAAACGTGTAATTCATTTGTGATTACTAGAATCACCCCAGAGGTGATCAAGCTATTTTTGTTTCCCTATTCTTTGCGTGATGATGCAAAACAATGGGTGAGTTCACTGGAGCCTAGTGAAATCACCACCTGAGAGAAGTTGGTGGAAAAATTTATGCAAAAATACTTCCCACCTAGCACCAACGCGAGGAGGCGTCGAGAGATTATGAATTTTGAGCAAGAAGATGCTGAGACCTTAAGCGCCGCATGGGAGCGTTTTAAGGGCTTGGTCAAGAATTGCCTAAAGCATGGACTACCATTAACGATCCAAATGGAGACGTTTTATGGAGGACTGAATAGAGCATCACAGATGACAGCAGACGCAGCAACAACTAGTGGACTTATGGATATATCTTACACTGAGGCTAAAGAGATATTAGACCGCATTGCGAAACACAATATGGAATGGGTGGATGATACGTATGATGGAAGAGCTGATAGGAAGAAGAGATCTCAGAACGTTAATTCTATGATGACTAGCTTTCTGCAGAACATAACGCTGGGAAACGCATCAAGTTAGCAGAAGGTGAATCAGGTAGAGGCGTTTGGGCAACCCATGGCTAGCTGTATGGGCTGTGAGATCCTCAATCCTATGCTGAATGTCCATAAAACCCTCAGTCAGTATGCTTTATAAAAAATAACCCATTCTCTAATACATATAACCCTGGATGGAGAAACCATCATAATTTTTCTTGGACAGGAGGAAATCATCAAGAGCACCACCTAGGGGCGAACCATCAGTAAAGGAATGGACCACCGCCTGCATTTCAATAAATGCATCAGCAACATCAACAACCCTTTAATAGAGGGGGACAGACGTCGAGCTCAGGATCTCCGCTTGAGAACCTATTGAAGAAGTACATAGCCCAGAATGACGCGTTGCTGAAAAGTCAGGCGTCATCTATCAGAAACCTAGAAATCCAGGTAGGACAGATAGCGAGCGAGTTAAAAAGCAGGCAACCTGGAGTTCTACCTAGCAATCCTGAAACACCTGGGAACAATAATGGAAAGGAGAAATGTCACGCGGTGACGTTGCGAAGTGGAAGAGCTCTTGAAGAAAGAAGAATGAATAAAAGAAATAGCAGTCCTTTGAAAGAATGCATCACATGTTCAATGGATTAGGAAGAAAGAACGCCTGAGAGTACAAGCCATTCAGAACCTAGTACGTCTAACGCGGGAAAGCCTGAGGTGACTTTGAACGCACCATTCCCTAGGCGTCTGATGAAGAAGAATGATGAACAATAATTCAAGTGCTTTCTTGAGCTCTTAAAGCAACTGAATATCAACATTCCACTTATAGAGGCTTCAGATTAGATGCCAACATATGTCAAATTTTTTAAGGACATTTTGACGAAGAAGAGAAGAGTCAATGAGAAGGAAGTAATAGCGTTAACGTAGGAGTGTAACATGTTAGTAAGCAACAGTCTACCAAAGAAGCAGAAGGACCCTCGGAGTTTCACAGTTCCTTATTCGATAGGAGGATTGGAGGTGGGTCATGCATTGTGCGATCTAGGAGCCAACATTAATCTCATGCCACTTTCAATTTTTAAGAAATTGGGGATTGGCGAAGCACCTACTTCATTTACTCTTCAGCTTGCTGACAGAACAATTAAGTACCCAGAAGGGAAGATTGAAAACGTTCTGGTGAAGGTTGACAATCTCATATTCCCAGCAGACTTTATTATCTTGGACTATGAAGCAGATAGGGAGGTACCAATTATCCTTGGACGCCCCTTCTTAGCTACTGGGAAAGTTTTAATTGACGTGCATAAAGGCGAATTAACTATGTGCGTGGACAATGAAGAGGTGAAGTTTAATGTGCTCAATGCATTAAAGTTCCCAGATAGTGGTGATTGTCAACTAAATAGTATTGTGTTTCCTGAAGAAGAGACTCATGTACGTGAGGTCCTCGCGTTGGAGGAGAATCTGAAAGAAACGGAGCCGCCAAGTCTGAGTGAGTGGCGAAAAAATCCAACGCGTCCATCACTTGAAGAACCACCAGATCTCGAGTTGAAACAGTTACCTGGACACTTGAAATATGCATTCCTTGGAACCAACAACACTTTACCTGTGATCATTTTCGCAAATCTTACAGAGCCTAATGAGCAATCTCTCTTGCAGATGCTGAAAAAGCACAAGTGTGCAATAGGCTGGACGCTTGCGGATATCCGTGACATTAGTCCATCTTGTTGCATGCATAAGATTAGGTTGGAAGAAGGGAAGTCGGGGTCAATCGCACCTCAAAGAAGGCTGAACCCATAATGAAAGAAGTGGTTAAGAAAGAAATTTTAAAATGGTTGGACGCGGGAGTTATTTATCCTATATCCGACAGTAGCTGGGTAAGTCCAATCCAATGCGTTCCCATTAAAGGAGGAGCGACCGTGATATTCAACAGCAATAATGAACTCATACCCTCGAGGATTGTCACGAGCTGGCGCATCTGTATGGATTACAGGAAGCTCAACGCAGCAACTAGGAAAGACCACTTCCCTCTTCCTTTCATCGATCAAATGCTTGAAAGACTTGCGGGCAAAGAATTTTATTGCTTTTTTGATGGATACTCTGGTTACAATCAGATTCTGATAGATCCGGAAGATCAGGAGAAGACCACGTTTATTTGTCTCTTTGGAACATTTGCATTCAGACGCATGCCCTTTGGGCTATGTAACGCATTCGGGACATTTCAAAGATGTCTGATGGCTATCTTCTCTGACTTCCTAGAAAATACCATTGAAGTCTTCATGGACGATTTTTCAGTCTTTGGAGACTCATTCCAGTCATGCCTAGATAATTTGGATACCATCCTCGCTCGATGCGAGGAAATAAACTTGGTGCTGAATTGGGAGAAATGTCACTTCATGGTGACTGAAGGAATTTTCTTAGGTCACAAAGTATCTAAGGCTGGCTTGGAAGTAGATGAAGCCAAAATAGATGTCATAGCAAAACTTCCACCACCATCAAATGTTAAAACTTTACGAAGTTTTCTAGGGCATGCCAGCTTCTATAGACGGTTCATTAGAGGATTCTCTTAGATTGTGCGACCTCTGAGCGCATTACTAGAGGTGAACCGACCCTATGACTTTAATGAAGACTGCACTGACCCATTTGAAACCTTGAAGTATGCGTTGACGACAGCTCCAGTACTGATAGCACCGGACTAGACGCATCACTTTATTCTCATGTGCGATGCGAGTGATGTGGCAGTAGGAACAATGTTAGGGCAGAAAAAGGGTAATTTGATACATCCCATCTCCTACGCGTCCAAAAAATTAAATGACTCTCAGAAACACTACACCACTACTGAAAAAGAAATGTTGGCTGTAGTGTTTGGCATTGAAAAGTTTCGATCTTACTTAGTTGGTGTGTCAGCCACCATATACACCGACCACTCAGCCATAAAATTCCTGATGAGCAAAACAGAGGCGAAGCCAAGGTTGATAAGATGGGTGCTGCTGCTACAGGAGTTTGATATTGAAATCCAGGACAGAAAGGGAACAGAAAATCAGGTGGCTGACCACCTGTCTAGGCTAGAGAATCAAGAAATGCAAGCATAAGAAGGTGAAATCAAGGACTCATTTCTTGATGAAAGCCTGTTTAGAGTTGAAGGCAGAGAACCATAGTATGCGGACATAGTCAATTATTTAACCACCAAGCAATTCCCTAGGAACTTCAACTCTCAGCAAAAGAAGCGGTTAGTTCATGACAACAAGTTTTATTTTTGGGATGAACCATTTCTATATAAACAAGGCCCTGACTCCATAATGCGTCGATGCGTTCTGGAGGAGGAGACACAATGCATCTTAGCTGAGTGTCATGACTCTCTTTACGGAGGGCATTTCGGTGGGCAAAGAACTGCAGCGAAGGTCCTTCAAAGCGGATACTTTTGGGCCACCGTCTTTAAAGACGCGAGGGAGTTTGTTCGAAAATGTGAACCCTGTCAACACACCGGGAATATTTCTTCAAGGGATGCAATGCCCTTGAACAATATTCTCGAAGTTGAGCTGTTTGACGTTTGGGGCATAGATTTTATGGGACCTTTTCCCCTGTCCTGTGGCCAACAGTACATCCTACTTGCAGTAAATTATGTATCTAAGTGGGTAGAAGCAGTAGCCTATGCTAGGCATGATGCGTCCATTGTATCTAAGTTTCTTACCAGAAACATCTTTACACACTATGGACGCCAAGAGCCCTCATAAGCGACGAAGGTACGCACTTCATTAATCACATCATTTCCAAATTACTTGTAAAATATAATGTCAGGCACAAGATCGCCACTGCCTACCAATCACAAACAAATGGTCAAGCGGAAGTATCAAATCGAGAAATCAAGTCTATCCTGGAGAAAGTCGTCAATGCGACGTGGAAGGATTGGGCACAGAGGCTGGATGAAGCACTCTGGGCCTACAGGACTGCATACAAAACTCCTATAGGTGTGTCTCCATACTCTCTTGTTTTTGGAAAAGCTTGTCACTTACCTTTAGAGGTTGAGCACAAGGCATTTTGGGCAGTTAAGAAGCTAAACATGAACTTGGACGCCGCGGGTGCTCAACGCAAACTTCAGTTCAATGAGCTTGGGGAATGGCGATTGAACGCGTACGAGAACAACAAACTGTACAAAGAAAAGACAAAGCATTGGCATGACTAACGCATCAGTAAGAAAGAACTTGTTGTTGGCTAAAAAGTTCTATTGTTCAATTCACGTCTGCGTTTGTTTCCAGGAAAACTAAAATCCAGGTGGTCAGGACCCTTTATCATTAAGACAATCTTTCCATATGGAGCTGTGGAAATAACACGAGAAGATGGCACCAATGCATTCAAAGTAAACGGCCAAAGAGTGAAGCCTTACTATGAAGATGGACTGGAATGCCAAAAGTCATCTCTCGCACTACACGAAGCCAGTTGAGGCCCACATCGAAGTATCCCTGCGTTCGCATCGCCATATATTCCAGGGACGATTCCTCTATCCTTGCCTTTTTGCATTATGTATTTTGCGATGCGTTTGAGTTTGTTGATTTATTTTTTTGGTTATTTTAAGATTGATTATTCTTTGTTTTTGCTTTTATAAAAGTTGGAAACTTTTTTGTTTTTATTTAAAAGTTGTGTATAATTGAGTTGGGAATAATGGACGCATTAGACGCAAGTCTAACGCATGGCCCAGTTGAAGGGATGCGTCTCGAGAACACAAAAACACTCGAGTATTTAGAAACCCGAGACGTCTCTTCAGCTTTACATTTATTACGACGTCAGGCGCCGTCTGACATCAGCCACTAATTCTCTCTCAGCCTATAAAAGGACCCAACGATTCGAAGCCTTCTTCTTCTTTATTTTCACTATCGAGTTCTCTGAAACAAAAAAAAAGGAAAAAAAACCTAACCTCTCCGTCTCCCTCGCTTCCGATTCGCTCGAGCTTCTCTGGCCACAATGTCGTCCGCCTCAGATAGCCAAAACCAGACCGTGAGCTTCGGGAATGACTCACTGGTAAGCTCCTATTCCTCGTCCTCTGTTTCAATTTCACCTCCCCCGAGCCCTAGAAAAACCACCAAAACCCTTGCTCTAACTAAACCCACACACGGTGGAGCCACCTCTTCCCAGCGGTCGTCTGTTTCGAAACCTTCCATAGTACCCATGAAACTCACTTTCAAAGCCTCCAAATCCATCGTTACCCTTCCGGCCAAGACCCCTCAACCTAAACCTAAGACCCCTCAACCAAAACCCAAAACTACCCCCAAGCCAAGGGCCAAAACACCTGCAAAACCAAGGATGCATCCATCATCTACGGCTGCCTCCAAACCCTACACCAAGCCTGCCCCACCACCAGTCATTCCTAACATCACTATGGTGGGTGCAATGCATGATCCACTCCCAGCCTACATCCACAATGCACCGTCACCATCCATGCATCTACCACCTCCACTTTCGATCCAGCTCTTAGCCACCATTTATCTAGTGGAATCAGATGCGTCGAGCCAACCACCTCATTCGCCCATCATCATATCCTCCCCAGGGATGCCTCATACCCCAGTGGGCACCCCTCCATTTACTCCACCTATACGACCCTCTGACAGTCCTGCGTGAGAGCGCAATCTTGAAGAGTTGGTAGAATTGGCTCGACTGAACGAGCAAGAGGTTTTTGGTGTGATCTTGGCGTCTATCAATGAAAGCCAAGAGGAAGAACAGGTGATGCGTTCAGACCCACCTAACGAATCACTTGAATTAGACGAAACGAAGCGGTATGCTATGATGCTTGAAGAGGAACTAAAAGAAGAATTAAGAGAAGAAGGGGAAGAAGAAGATAGAGAAGAAGGGAGAATTGGCCCTGATGCGTCTCAATCACACCCATCCGACACGAATGAAAGGCCCTTGAAATAAAAAAGAATAACAAGGAAAAGAAGGTTAATATTGGAGGAAGAAGATGAACAATCTGCATCCGGACCTGAGGATGCAACGCATGGAAGTAGCTCAAGGCCTAACGCACTAGAGCAGGACTTGGAAGAATATTAGCCTACAAGGCAAGGGCGAAGGAAGACGGCTCTCCAAAGGGAATTGCAGAATGAACTGAGAGAGCTGGCAAGGGAAGCCAAAGAGCACGCGGCAGGAAAATGCAAGGTAACCAACGAGTTACCTAAGAAGACCTCGGGAAGAAAGCGTCAATTTAGTGACATACTCATAGAAAAGGGCTTCTTTCCCGAGCACCACCCACTGCCAATATACATAACAGAAACAATAAACGCATTGGGGTGGAATCAGTTCTGCGTTGGGTACACCTGTATTTGGCTCAATCTCGTCTGCATGTTCTACAACAGTGAGTTTGATATGGAGAAGAACATAGCTTTTGTTGATGAGGTGTTAGTGCGTTTCTCAGCTGACAAGATAAACGAAGTATTCAACATTGATAGTAATCCGGACGCGGAAGGAAATCGCATCTTAGAGCAGCCAACGCCAAGCAAATTAGAAGATGCGTTAAGGATGGTAGCCAAACCTGAAGCAAATGGCAAACATCGAGAAACGGGGCAAAAATGTTAGCTTCCAGGAATTTAACTCCACACGCGAATTTGTGGTATTACTTGATCAAACGGAGCATCATGCCTACAACGCATGATGAGACATTATCAAAGGAACGCGTCCTGGCTACCTATTGCGTCATGCAGTGCATCCCTTTGGACGTTGGAAGAATTATAAGGGATCAGATCAAGGCCATCAAGACTAAGCCACAAGGGCAACTCTACTTTCCATGGCTTATCTGTGCACTATGCGAACGTGGGGGCATCCCTTTAGAGGATGATCATGAAGATATCGATGGCTTGATAGACATAAAGTTTGTGAGGTGTCTACTTCGCGGTTCACTGCATCAACCTGCCTTACCTGCCAAGGAAGTGGCAACCAAACCTCGATCATCCAAACCCGCCCTCAAAAGAAGACGTGTCCAAATTGTTGAACACAGCGATGAAGCTGAGCTTGAACTTCCGGCTGAAGAAGTGCAACCAACCCTCAATCTTACTTTCCATGACTCACCATTGGCCCCGCCAGAAGGGAGTCCTGATCAAACGCACCAAGAACCAACTCATATAGATCAGGACATCCCTTATTCCCTTTCTTCGCCCCAACCAAGTCCAATTCCCAACATTATGCCTCCTCCAATAATCTTTGAACTAACTGGGCTAGGGTCAAGCAACGCAACAAATTTTGAAGACCCAGTTGGAAGAAATGAAGAACCAATACCACCTCAACACAATGCAGACTTAGAAGAGTTTAAAACTTTTATTAGTGATCAGCTCAGACCGCTGGCCGTATCTATCGAAGGTCTTCAGCAACAGAATCAGGTTCTAAGAGATTATCTAAGACAGCAAACAAGACAGATGCAAGACCAATTTGTTTACACAACATAATACATCAATTAGGTCTTGATTGGAATGTTTGCTCTACCTCCACTACCTGCCCATCTTAGAAACCCCTTGCGTTTTATGGATGAAGACCCTGGGGAAGAATGCAGAGATGACACGCCAGCATAATAGAGTTTTGGGGTGTTCGGGTATTTTTGTATTTTGATTTAATTGTTCTTTTGTATCTGCTTGACTTGTTTGTTTACTTCATGTGAATTTATGAAAATGAATGAGAAATTCCTATCATTTTGTTCCTTGTGTTTGACCTTGGCATACTTGATTTTTGTTCTTTAAATATTTTATAAGTCTTGTGCTTTTCCTGACCTCAATGATATCAACTATATGAAATCTATAAGTATAAAGTAGGTGTTAGGGAAATCAACAAGGCATGAACTTTTCTAAAAAGGTTATGTTTACCTTCTAACACGTGCAAGCTTTAAGTCTTAAACTCCTTTCAGACTCTCAAAGCCTTTTTGAAATTTTGTTTCTCTTTTAGCAATGAGGATTTAGCTCGTCTCTAAATTCGGGATGAGTATAGCTCATCTCCAAATTTAGGGATGAAGGAAATCCGAGTTAGGACGCATCAAACGGGTACATCATAAAGAAAAGGGAACAAAATAAGAAAAATGTTAAATGCAACTTCTCTGTCATTACTTCAAAAGGAAAACCTTAAAATGGCATGAGTATAGTTGGAACAGGCACTTAGCCGCAGTTGGATGCTCGCATGACACCCATGGGGGCAAGCCAAAACGAAGTTAAGTCTCCTAGACTAACGCGTCCCATATAACTCTTTTATCTAGTCTGAAGAAATTATATCTTGAAGTGCATGAATATTAGATATGAGTTTAGTTGTGAAAGGTTCTCACCCGTAGTTGGATGCTCGCATGACACCCGTGGGGGCAAGCCAAAACGAAAGTGGGATACCTGGAACAACGCATGGGTAAGTGAGTTCATAATTTTTTCTTTTTATCCGACATTTATTTTAAAAAAAAGAGCATCTAACACTTTGCTGGTTTAAAAAAAAATGGGAATGTTTTGAGAAATGAAAGGAGTTATGATAAAAGGCTTGCTGCACCTGAATTTAAACATTAGTCCTTGTAGAAAAGAGTCAATCTGAGTTATATTTTTCAAACTCTTATCTCAAGCTTATGACTGAATATGATGGGAGGCGAACTCTGCACACTTAAGACAAAGAAGATAACAAAGAATTATTTTGGAATGCTTGAGGACAAACATTGTTCAAATCTGAGGGTGGTGATAACTTGTAGAAATAAAAGTTATGTTTGCTCTTAAGTTGGAATAACTAAGGTTTTTATTGATAAATTCTCCTCATTTTTAGAAGAAACGCATGGATTTATTCAAACATTAGCAAACTCATGCAAAAGAAGTTTTATTACTAAATATCGTGGCACTAACGCATTGTATTGCAGGATTTCAACGCAAGGATAAACGCTAATGCATTAGACAAGTGCCGCAGGAAAAGCTCTAATGCATGGGCCATGCGTCGGAGGAAGTTCAACGCAGGGAAGATTCATTGCTTCAGGCTGATTGTGTCACATCACCATTTGCAAGTATGAGCACCTGCAGCAAGCGGAGTCTAAAAAGTTTCCGAGAGTCAGGCGGCTAACCAGGGCATGGACTTTAATGCTGCCTATTCACTAAATGGATGTGACCAACGCCTATAAATAGATGAAGTCTCTCCAGAGTCAAGAATTTCAGAAATTATCAAGATCCTTACTCTCTGTATATTGTAGTCATAGTTTTTAGTTCTTTAGAAGCTGTGCTGTGGTGCCAGACGATCAGAAGGGTTGAGAACCACCACTACCACTGGTTAGGGAGCGGAGGAAGGCACTCTTAAGAAAGACACTTCATCCAATTCCTATACAAGTGATTGTACACAACAAGATTGAGCCAAAGAAATACAAGAGATTGTATTCTTTGGCTTGACTCAGTTTTCTTTATCTCATTTATCGCTTTCATTTCATTTGAATAAATATTTCTTTTGTAAAGACTCTCTGTTTCTTTATAAAATTCATATATTTGATCCATCATACTTGCCATTGTTTATTTCTTGTTTATGTTGAACGCATTAATACTTTATGCCAAACTTCATTCCAACGCTCAAGCCAACTTGACAAATTGGTAAAAAGCATCTTTAACTTAGATTGTTCGAAAGAATAACTAAGCTGCATCAAGTAGGATGCCTAGTACAGCTAGAGATAGACTTGCTGGTGTCTATTGCATTCTGTGTTAGACGCATGCATTATAGAGATGTTGAATGAAGTCTAACACATGAACAAAAGATAATCAAATCACTCCATCTCATCCACATCACATCCTGGTTTGTGTACATTCATCTTAGACCGACGCGTCCACTTACATTAAACTTCATTCTCACATGATCCATCACTAACTACTCAACTCTTTTGCATCTCTTGCACAGGTACAACAAATTAGTGTAACTAACACATTTCTCACATTTATTTAGGAAAACCCCTATAGTAGATACAACACAAGGTCTGCGTTTGGTTAACTGAATCCCTAAGTTCGACCCTGGACTTACTAGGAACCTAAATTAGATTTATACTTGGGTATGGTTTAGGAAAACTTGAACGTCATTGGAAGGAGTTGTGTGCGTTCTGTTGCATATACCTGACGCCCTAACGCGTTACATTTACTTAAACGTATCAAAGCATAAATGCATAACTTACATTTAGAAATTATTCTTCCAATTTAGTTTATACAATACACTCCTAGAGCGAATCACGATAGCAACAAACAATATTAAATTGTAATCGAGTCTGTATTTGTTAAGTTTTGAGTTGCTCGTGAAGCTTCAAAGAAGAAAGGTTGCAGTGCGTTTCGATAAAGAAAACGAAACGGAGGTTGCTGCATCGTGTATTTAGATCTAAACGATCATTTAGTTTTTGTTATGCTATCGTGTAGAGTTTGCTACACGATCGTTTTGCATTGGCTGCATGATCGCGTAGGTGCTCGCTTGGCGGACGATCGCAAGGTATTCGATACTCGACGCATCCTTGCATGCTAAACGATCGTATAGACTATCATGCTCATCACATAGTCATTAGCTACACACGATCATGCAGTATATGATAGTTGATGCATGGATGTTTACTACACGACATACTTCAATTATGTTTGGGTTCTTGTAGATCAACCAGATGGGATTGAACCTATCAGTTGTAATGGATCTATAAGAGAAAACAAGGTGTTGATGGGAAGATGCAAACCTTCAAGGCTAGATTAGTGGCAAAGGGTTACACCCAGGTTGAGGAAGTTGACTATTAGGATACTTCTGTCCATTGCCTCATATTATGACTATGAGATTTGGCGAATGGACTTCAAGACTGCCTTTCTGAATGTCAATCTTGAGGAAACTATTTATATGGAGCAGCCCAAAGGATTCATAATCCAAGGTCAAGAGCAAAGGGTTTGTAGGCTTAATTGATCCATTTATGGACTGAAGCAAGCTTCTCGATCTTGGAACATAAGGTTTGATACTGCGATTAAATCTTATAGCTTTGATCAAAATTTTGATGAGCCTTGTGTTTACAAGAGGTTCATCAACGATTTATTAGCTTTCTTAGTGTTACAGATGAAAGATTTGGGAGAGGCTCAGTTTGTTCTGGGAATCTAGATCTTTCGACATAGAAATAACAAAATGCTAGCTTTGTCTCAAGCATCGTACATTGACAAAATGCTTGTCAAGTATTTGATGCAGAACTCCAAGAGAGGCTTACTGCCTTTCAGACATGGAGTGATATTGTCTAAGGAACAGTGTCCTAAGACACCTCAAGAAGTTGAGGAGATGAGAGGAATCCCCTATGGATCGATTGTTGGCAGTCTGATGTATGCGATGTTATGTACGAGACTTGACATCTGCTATGCAGTGGGGATAGTTAGTAGATATTAATCTAATCCAGGATTAAATCACTGAATCGTTGCTAAAAACATCCTTAAGTATCTATGGAGAATGAAGGATTACATGCTCGTGTATGGTTCTAAGGATCTGATCCTTACTAGATACACAGACTCTGGTTTTCAGATTAATAAGGATTCTAGGAAATCCACATCAAGATCAGTATTCACTCTTAACAGAAGAGCAATAGTTTGGAGAAGCACGAAGCAATGGTACATCACTGACTCCATCATGGAGGCTGAGTATGTAGCGACTTGTGAAGCTGCTAAGGAAGTTGTTTGGCTCAAGAAATTCTTGATTGATCTAGAAGTCGTTTCAGATATGTCAAAGCTCATCACACTTTATTGTGATAATAGTGGTGCTGTGGCTAATTCTCGAGAGCCTAAGAGATACAAGTGTGGGAAGCATAAAGAGAAAAAGTATCATCTCATCCGAGAGATTGTGCATTGAGGGGACGTGATCATCATGCAGATTTCTTTGATGCACAATGTTGTTGATCCATTTACAAAGGCCCTCATGGCTAAGGTGTTTGAGGGTCACCTGTAGAGTATGGGTCTATTAGGCAGGCCACGTCTAGACTAGAGCAAGTGGGAGATTTGTACTGGGCGCGTGTTATGTCCTAGTTTATTATTTGTGTACTTTGTATTTGTACACCGTACTAGCTTTAGGTCAAGTGGGAGATTGTTGGGGTTGATGCCCTAAATCTCATAAGGTCCTATAGTTTGTAAATGTATTGTATAAACTCATTATTTATTTAATAAAATGTATGATATTTTATTCTGAATTTTGTTGCATTAATCACAAACCAACAAACTAAGTGCCAAAGTTACCTCGTAGTTTAAACATGTATATAGAGACATACAGATGGATCATATTTTAAGTGATAACCTAAATGGTCTATAGTAGATGGGTAAGGCTGGATACCTTATCCTAGTGACATTATGAGTATGACCTATTTTGTAGATGTTACAAATGTTGTAAAGTGCTACAACTGATCTGGTCCCGATCATTCATGTGGAGACATATGAGCGGGGATATTCTATACAAAGAAGTTTGTATAAGATCGGAACACGAAATGAGTAGTCTCATTATATAACACTGTTCTTAATAGAGACTTACATTCATCAGTATGACCATAGGTAACACGACCTGAATCCTGAGTGAGTTGTGAACTCCGGCCTATGAAGGCGGTCCTTTGATTTGCATGGGTGAGAGTGGCCGCCTACCATTTTGGGGATTCGTCTGATTGGGGAGTTGGGAACACAATTACACAAGATGGAATTCACTCCTTCCCCAATGTTGGGGTAAGTATATAAATTACTCCTTTAAGGGCTGATTCCAGGGCTTGAACAATGTGGTGCCATACTCTCTCCTGGCCCGGGAGGGATTAGTCATAGTGGGACTATGATTTATTGTTCATTAGAGGAATCAGTGATACTTAAGAAGTTAGATGTAACTACAGGGACAATATGGTAATTTTCGCCATGTTGTACTTACGAGCAATTTGTAAAGGATCGTTGTACTATTGACTGGTTATATCCAATGGACACAGAAATATATCTGCAGTGCGAAGAGTGCAGCTATCGGTCTTCAGTAGAGTGCCTGACAGTTAACGGATGGTGAATGATTTAATTAAAGAGTTTGATTAATTATTCACGTACCGTTGAAGCTTCAAGCTACATGTGCATGAGGCCCCCTCGGTAGCTCAACAAGATTTAATGAGGATTAGTTTTGGATTAATTTAAATTGTTCAAATTAATTGAGGGAATTAATTGTATGTGATATAATTAAGTTAATTATATATGATATAATTACTATAATATATTTGATACATTATAATATAAAGTATTTTTTAGAGGAATTAAATATTTGAATATGTTTCAAATATTAATTATGTGAATTAGATTCAAATATTAATTGTGTGAATTAGTTTCATATAATTAAAATTTAATATAAATATGATTTATATTAAATACCATTAGTGAGATAAAAGAAACTCTAGGTTGTATTGTATATGATACAATATTGAAACTATAGGTCATATGTTATATTTGATATAACATATAGTTTAATATATATCATATGATAAAGTAATTATCATATGAATATATATTAAATAAATAAATAAATTATTATTCAATTTATTTATTAAAATTAATTAATTTTAATTTTAAAATTAATTATAGGGAAGGAGTTGTAACTCCCTCCCCCTTTTTTCTCTCCACCAGATACGTGTTACAAAGGTTCTTCCTTCTTCCTCCTGTAAGAAAGGGAAATAGGTGTAACACACGGTGAACCCTTTGTAATTCTCCCAGATCTTTCTTCCTCTAAAAAATTCTCTCAATTCCCTCAATCCTAAAATTAGCTAGAGCACACCACTGGATCCCTCATCCCAAAGGATACCAAGGTTGTATTCGTGGTTGAGTGAATTGGAAAGGTTCTTTGTGAAGAAAGCCATCAAAGGTAAGGTTTTCTAAAAACCCTAAAATTTCTTTTCTTTTTATCATTTTGTAGCATGTTGTATTTTTTAATAAATGCATGATCTGTACTTCGTCTCTATAAAATTGTTTTTCTAAAAAGAATTGGGATTTGGGACAATCCCGCTTCTGCTCAAAGTTCTCCTCATAGGGGTTCTTTCAACACGAACTCTGATTTTTAGACTGATAAGGATTCTAGGAAATCCACCTTAGGATCAGTGTTCACTCTTAATGATGGGGCAGTAGTCTGGAGGAGCACCAACCAAGGGTGCATTGTTGACTTCGCTATGGAGGCTGAGTATGTAGCAGCATGTGAAGTTGTGTGGCTCAAGAAGTTTCTGACTGATCTGGAAGTAGTTCCAGACATGTCTAAGCCCATCACCCTTTATTGTGATAATAATGGTGTTGCAACTAATTTTCGATAGCTTAGAAGTCACAAACGTGGGAAGCACATAAAGCGGAAGTATCATCTCATTCGAGAGATTGTGCATCGAGGGGACGTGATCGTCACATAAATAGCTTCGATGTACAATGTTGCTGATCCATTTATAAAGACCCTCACGACTAAAGTGTTTGAGGGTCACCTGTAGAGTATGGGTCAAAGGAACATGCCACATCTAGTCTAGGGCAAGTGAGAGATTTTGTACTGGGTGCGTTTTATGCCCTAGTTTATTGTTTTGTGTACTTTGGTATTAGTGTGACTTTTATTATGTACACCCCACTAGCTTTAAGAAAAGTGGGAGATTGTTGAGGTTGATGCCCTAAATCTCATGGGTCCTGTAGTTTGTAATTGTAATGTACAAACAGTTTATTTATTTAATAAAATATGAGATATTTTAATCGACATTTAGTAGCATTAACCCACAAAACCAATAAAATAACATCTAAGGTTATCTTCTGTGACTTAAACATGTATGTGTTTAAGTGATAACCTAAATGGTCTGTAGTAGATAGATAAGGCTAGGTACTTTATCCTGTTGACACTAAGAATATGACCCGTTTTGTAGATGTTACAATTAATGTAAAGTTCTACAAATGATCTGATCCTGATCATTCATGTAAACACCTATGAGTCGGGGTGTTTTATACAGAAGGGATTGTATAAGACCAAACCACGAAATGAATAGTCTCATTGTATAACGTTGTTAATAATAGAGACTTACATTTTACTAGGATGACCATAGGTGACATGACCTAAATCTGGAGTGAGTTGTGAACTCCTGCCTATGAAGGTGCTCCTTTGATTTGTATGGGTAAGAGAAGCCAGATCACTGACTCAATAAGCCTACCATTTTGGGGATTTGTCTGATTGGGGAGCTGGGAACATAGGTACACAAGATGGAATTCACTCATTTTCTAATGTCGGAGTAAGTAGATAAATTGCTCTTTTAAGGGCTGATTCTAGGGCTTGAATAAAGTGGCACCACACCCTCTCTTGGCCTGAGAAAGGTTTGTTCATAGTTGGACTATGACTTATTGTTCATTAGAAGGATTAGTGGTACTTAAGGAGTTAGATGTAACTACAGGGGAAAAACAAAAATTTTGGTCAATTGTACTTACGAGCAATTTGTGAAGGATCATTGCACTGTTGACTGGTTATATCCAATGAACACAGAAAAATATCTGTAGTGCGAAGAGTTCAGCCGTCGGTCTTTAGTGGAGTGTCCGACAGTTAATGGAAGTTGATCGATTTAATTAAAGGGGTTTAATTAATTGATCAAGTACCATTAGAACTTCAATCTATATTTCCATAAGGTCCCCTTGGTAGCTCAACTAAGATAATTGAGAATCAAATTAATTTTAGGTTAATTTGAATTATTCAAATTAATTGAGGGAATTAATTATATATGATATAATTATATAATGTATTTGATACATTATAATATAAAGTTTATTTGAGAGGAAATAATTATTTAAATATGATTCAAATATTAATTATATGAATTGGATTCATATAATTAATTTTTTAATATAAATTTGATTTATATTAAATAATGTAATTATTGAGAGATAAGAAACTATAGATTATTTTATATGTGATATTATATAATCTATAGGTTATGTTAGATTTTGATGTAACATAAGATTAGTGATGTATATATTAATTATATATTAATATATTTATATAAATATATTTTTATTAAAATAGGGAGGGAGTTATGTAACTCCCTCAACAAAACCTCTCCAATGATTTTTGACGTGGGGTTGGAGTTGGAAGATATTTCTTCTTCTTCTTCTCCCAAAAACACAGAGTTTGTATGTTTTCCTTACTCTCTCTTGGCTCCCAAGTTTATACAATAAAAATTTTTCCTCTCAAAAGATTACTCTTTCCCTCTCCCAAAGATTAACACAGAGCCCACAAAACTCTTGTGGATTCTCAACCAAAGGAGAATATCAAGGTTTCGTTGTGGTGGTGGCCATTTTGGTGGAGTTGCTATTTTCTGTGATAGATTACGATTGAAGAGTTCATGACCGGTTGGAGAGGAATTTCGTGAAGATCTCTAGACTTCAAAGGTTAGTGTAATCCAAACCTAATTCCTCTTCTTTAATGTTTTAAAAACATGCTGTAAAATTATTTGTTTTTTTTATCTAGAATTAATAAACTAGGTCTATGTAATTTTAATTCTCTGTAAGATTTGAAATTGGGACACGATCTTTACTTCTGCTTCGGACCTCACAGTTCTTCAGCCTCGACGTAGTGGGAGGGTTATAACCCAACCTACTTATTATTTAGGTTTAATAGAAACTCAAAACATCATATCAAATGATGACGTCGAGGATCCATTGACCTATGTGCAAGCAATGGTTGATATGGACAAAGATGAATGGATTAAAGCCATGAATTAGGATTTGGAGTCTATGTACTTCAATTCCGTCTAGTCAGTTGTAGATCATCCTGAAGGGATAAAATCCATAGGTTACAAATGGATCTACAAGAGAACGAGAGGTGAGATGATAAGGTGAAAACCTTTAACGCTAGATTAGTGGCAAAGGGTTATACCCAAGTTGAATGAGTGGACTATGAAGAAACTTTCTCATTTGTTGCCATGCTTAAATCTATCTAGATTCTCTTGTCCATCGCCACATATTATGACTATGAAATATGGTAGATGGACGTCAAGACAACCTTTCTGAATGGTAATCTTGATGAGACCATTTACATGAATCAACTAGAAGGATTCATTAAACAAGGACAATAGCAAAATGTTTGCAAGCTTAATCGATCCATTTATGGGATGAAACAAGCATCTCGATCTTGGAATATAAGATTTGACACTCCGATTAAATCTACTGGATTTGATCAGAATGTTGATGAACCTTGTGTTTACAAGAAGATCATCAACAATTAAGTAGATTTCTTAGTGTTGTATGTGGATGATATCCTACTAATTAGGAATGATGTAGGTTTTCTGACTGACATTAAGAAATGAATACCTACTCAGTTTCAAATGAAAGATTTGGGTGAAGCACAGTTTGATCGAGGGACCCAAATCATTAGGGATCGTAAGAACAAAATATAGTCTTGTCTCAAGCATCGTACATTGACAAAATGCTTTTCAGGTATGCGATGCAAAATTCCAAGAAAGGTTTCTTACCTTTCAGGCATGGAATTATCTTGTCTAAGAAACAATGTACAAAGACACTTTAAGATGAGACAGATTCCCTATACATCGGCAGTAGGTAGCCTAATGCATGCCATGTTGTGTACTAGCTAAGATATTTGCTTTGTAGTGGGAATAGTCAGTAATGAAGGACATCTAAAACAAAGATCTCCATGAGCAACGAAAGTAGATCGTTCAAAATCCCATTCAGAATGAACACAAAAATCATAGTCTAATCGAAAACAAACAGATTATGCACAAACAGAAATTACAGCATGCTACTTTAAGACACAAGGGATAGAGTATGCGTACCTTTTAAGAACTATTCTTCAAGTATCCCTCGATCAGTCTTCAATGCGTCCAAAGCAGCACTCGAACACAACGAACAGAACACAAAAAAGATGAACAACTGAATGCTCCTCGAACCCAATCGAGTCCAAATCGATCCACAAATGGATTTAGAATACCACCATAATCGTTACCTTGGTATTCTCGGTGTGAGAATCCAGAAGTTGTGGGCTTTTCATGATCTTGGATTGAGGAAGATAGGAAGTATATGATCGAGTAAGTGGGAGATATGAAGACTGTCTATCGCATAGACGATGTCCTCGGTTGTTTAGAAAATGGAAGCCTATCGTATAGACTTTGCTACTCTATCGTTTAGCAACGATCAACGAGTAACTATCGTATAGTGAACTCTTAACGATCATGTATGCTCTCAACGACTATCGTTTAGTAAAAACTCTTTTTTACTTGATAGCCTTTTTTTCGTGAGAATTTCCCGAATGAATCAACTTCTAAATTTGGAAAACAATTTTCCTTTTTATCTCACGGTTACCATAAAACTTCCAATAACCTCCCACTCAAATAGGTTATTGGAGAAAAAGAATTAATTATCATATAATTAACATATTATAAATAAATATGATAACCAACTTATCATATTATATTTATAACCTATAGTTTTAATATTTCATCATATGAAACATATAAACCATAGTTCTTTTTCTATTTTATGGTACTTAATATAAATCATATTTATATTAATTCCTCCAAATAATGTATCTAATACATCATATCAATTATATCATATATGATTAAATTTCCTCTTGTTAATTTGAACACTTCAAACTTACCCAAAATCTGATTCTCAACTTGAACCCATTGAGCTACCAAGGGAACCTCATGGACCTGTAGCTTGAATCTCCAACGGTACGTGAATAACTGACTAAAATCTTTAGTCACGAGATCCACCATCCGTTAACTGTTGGTCACTCCACTAAAGACCGACAGCGACACTCTTCTCACTACAGATATATTTCTGTGTCCATATGACTAATCAACAGTGCGATAACCCTTCATAAATCGCTCGTAAATATAGCTGGGCCAATTTACCGTTTTTCTCCTGTAGTTACATCTAACTTCTTAAGTACCACTGATTTTTTGAATGAACAATAAGTTGTAGTCCTACTATGACTGAGTACTCTCTTCCAAAGAGAGGGTGTGGCCACTATGTTCAAGACCCAAAATCAGCCCTTAAGGGAGTAATTTATCTACTTACCCCTGCTTCAGGGAATGAGTGAATTCCTTCTTATGCAGTTGAGTTCCCAACTCCCCAATCAGGCGAATCCCCAAAAAGGTAGGCTTGTTGAGTTGGCAATTTGACCACTCTTACCCATACTAATCAAAGGACTGCTCTCATAGGCAGTTATTTTCAACTCACTCGGGATTAAGGTCATGTCACCCATGGTCATTTTAGTGAAATGTAAGTCTCAATTATCAATGACGTTATATAAAGAGACTAATCATCTCGTGGTCCGATCTTATACAAGCTCTTTGTATATGACACCCTCGCTCGCATGTTTCCACATGAATAGTCAGGATCAGACTATTTGTAACACTTTACAACACTTGTAAATTTCTACAAAGCGGGCCGTATCCGTAGTGTCATCAGGATAAGGTATCCCTCCTTTATTCTTATACTACAGACCATTTAGGTTATTATTTAAGGCATAATCCACTTGTATGTCGTACATACATGCTTAAGTTACATGAAATAACCACGGATCTTAGTTTATTAGATATGAGTAAATGCAAATAAAATAACATTTATTTTATTAATAACAATGTGTACAAAATTTTTACAAACTATGAGACGGCCGAGAGAATTAAGACACCAATCCCAACAATCTCCCATTTGTCCTAATGCCTCCGGAGACTAATGTACAATACATAAAAATAGTACAATATACAATAAACTAGGGCATACTTTATACCCCAGTATCATCTCCCACTTGACCTAGACAAGATGCTGAATATCTCATAGACCCAGACTCTCCAGATGACCCTCGAACAGTTTAGCCATGAGAGACTTTGTAAATGGATCGGCAACGTTGTGCTCCGACGCGATCTTTGTGACTATCAAATCACCATGATGCACAATCTCCTTGATCAAATGATACTTTTTTTCAATATGCTTGCCTTTTCGGTGACTCCGAGGTTCCTCTGAATTTGTCACAGCCCCGCTGTTATCAAAATAGAGAATGATCGACAAAGACATATTTGGAACAACTTCCAAATCTGTAAGGAACTTTCTAAGCCAAACAACCTCTTTAGCAGCTTCACAAGCGGCTACCTATTCGGCTTCCATAGTGGAGTATGTGATGCATCTTTGCTTGATGCTTCACCAAACTACAGCCCCTCCATTCAGATTGAACACTGACCCTGATGTCGATGTCATTTCTGAAAGTCAGAGTCTGTGTATCCTGTAAGGATCAAATCCTTATCTCCATATACGAGCATATAGTCTCTCGTTCTCCGAAGATACTTGAGAATTGTTTTGACAACCATCCAGTAATCTAATCCTAGATTGGACTAATATCGACTGATAATCCCTACTGCATAGCAAATATTAGGTCTAGTATATAACATTGCATACATAAGGCTTCCAACAGCCAAAGCATAGGGAATCCGTCTCATTTCCTTAACTTCTTGAAGTGTCTTTGGACATTGAACTTTAAAAAAATAATTCCATGCCTGAAGGGTAATAAACCTCTCTTAGAGTTCTGCATCGAGTACCTGATCAACATTTTGTCAATGTATGATGCCTGAGACAAGGCCAACCTTATGTTCTTACGATCCCGAATGATCTGGATCCCTAGAACATACCGTGCCTCTCCCAAATCTTTCATTTGGAATGGGGTGGCTAACCTTTTCTTAACGTCAGACAGAAAACCTACATTATTCCCAATGAGTAGAATATCATCCACATATAGTACCAGGAAAGCTACTGAGTTGTTGATGATTTTCTTGTAAACACAAGACTCATCAACATTCTGATCAAAGCCAAATGATTGGTTTGCACTATTAAATCTAATGTTTCATGATCTAGATGCTTGTTTCAGCCCATAAATGGACCTATTAAGCTTACAAGCCTTTTGCTCTTGATCTGAAACAATGAATCCCTCTGGTTGAGCCATGCACATGGTCTTCTCAAGATTACCATTCAGAAAGAAACTCTTCACGTCCATTTTCCATATCTCATAATCACAAAATGTGGCTATGGACAGGAGAATCCTGATAGATTTTAACATGACAAAAGGTGATAAAGTTTCCTCATAGTCCGCTTCCTCAACCTAGGTATAAACCATTGCCACAAGTTAGCCTTAAAGGTTTGCACCTTTCCATCTATACCTCGTTTTCTCTTGTAGATCCACTTACACCATATAGGTTTTACTCCATCAGGCTGATCCACAATTAAAGTACATAGACTCCATTTCCTGATTCAAGGCTTTAATTCACTCATCTTTGTCAACATCCTTCATTGCTTGCTTATAAGACAATGGATCCTCATCTCCATCAGACATGATGCTTTTGGCTTCAGTCAAACCCATGTAGCATTCCGGTGGGTTCACAACCCTCTGACTACGTCGAGGCAGTCTCAACTCTTGAGATGGTTGACTAGATGAACTGACATCAACAACTCTTGTTGATCTCTCAGTAGTCTCACCAGAAATCTCATTTAAAACAAGCTTGCTTCGTGGTTTATGATCCCTGATGTGGTCTTCTTCCAATAAGATAACATTTTTGTTCTCACTCAGATCATAGAAGTATCCACCCCTCGTTTCTTTGGGGTAGCCTACAAAGAGGCAAACTTTCGAATGGGGTTCCAACTTTTTAGGGTTAGCTACAAGCACGTGGGCCGGACATCCCCAAATCCTGAAGTAGCGTAATCTACCTTTATAGCCTCTGGATAGCTCAAAAGGTGTTTCAAAAACACTCTTTGAGGGAACGTTGTTCAAAATATAACATGCAACCTCTACTTCAAATCCCCAAAACGAGTCTGGAAGATGAGCATAATTCATCATAGACCGAACAATGTCCAATAAGGTTCTGTTTCTCCTTTCTGATACACCATTCTACTGAGGTGTACCTGCGGCCGAGATATTGGACGTGATTCCATGTTCTATTAGATAGTTCTGGAATTCAAGGTTCATATACTCTCCACCGCGATCAGATCGTAGTGTTTTTATCTTCATACCTAACAAGTTTTCAACTTCGGCCTTATACTCCTTGAACTTTCAAGAGCATCAGATTTATGTTGCATTAGGTATAGATACCCGTCCATTGAATAATCATCTATGAAAGAGATCAAATATTCATACCTACCTCGAGCTCTAACACTCATCGGATCACAGAGGTCTGAATGTATAAGCTCTAAGGTTTCCTTGGCTCTATAACTTTTTCCAGTAAAAGGTCGTTTGGTCATCTTGCCTTTAAGGCATGATTCACATATTGGTAAGGAGCTTTCTTCTAAATCTTTTAGAAGTCCACATTTCACCAACTTCTCAATCCTATTGAGGTTGATGTTTGTTGAGATTGATGCCCTAAAGTCTCGTGTTCTATAGTTTGTAAATAGTTTGTACCAATGTTTGTGATGTATAATATATGATATTTTACTTCACATCTTGTTTTTTCTCAGTTTTTTGTTTTATTTGCTTTACCACAAGTCAATAAACATAAAATCCCTGGTTATCGGTATGTAACTTAAGCATGTATGTCATGACATACAAGTGGATCATGTCTTAAGTGATAACAAAAATGGTCTGTAATAAATGAATATAGGAGGGAAACCTTATCCTGGTAACGCTACGGATGTGACCCGCTTTGTGGAATGGTCACAAGTGTTGTGACTTGTCACAGTGGTCTGATCTTGATCATTCGCGTAGGGGACATGCGAGCAGGGGCGTCCTATACAAAGAGTTTGTATAAGACCTGACCACGAAGTGTTAAAGTCTCGTTATATAACACCGTTCATGACAGAGACTTCACTTCACTAGGATGACCATAGGTAACATGACCTCAATCCTAAGTGAGTTAGGAACTCCTGCCATTGAGGGCGATCCTTTGATTTGTATGGGTGCGAGTGGCCAGGTTGCCGACTCAAACCTACCATTTTGGGGATTCGTCTGATTTGGGAGCTAGGAACTCAGCTACACAAGATGGAATTCACTCCTACCCCGAAGCAGGGGCAAGTAGTTAGATAGCTCGTTAAGGGCTGATTCCAGGGCTTGAACAATGTGGCACCACACACCTTCTCTTGGCCCGAGAGGTATTCACACATAGTTGGACTATGTTGTATTGTTCATTAGAGGAATCAGTGGTACTAAAGGAGTGAGATATAACTACAGGGGCAAAACGATAAATTGGCTCAACTGTACTTACGAGCATCTGTGAATGGTCATCGTACTCATGATTGGTATATTCGATGGACACAAAAGTATATCTGTGGTAAGAAGAGTTCAACTGTTGGTCTTCAGTGGAATGTCTGGCAGTTAACTGATGGTGGATCTCGTGGCTAAAGAGTTTAATCAGCTATTCACGTACCATTGGAGCTTCGAGCCACAGGTCTATAAGGTCCCCTAGGTAGCTTGGATAATGTCGAGAATTAGTTTTTGGGTCAATTTGAAATGTTCAAATTGACAAGAGGGAGTTCGATTATATATGATATAATTGAATTGGTTAATTATATATGATATAATCGACTAAATGTATGAGATACATTATTTTGGAGGAAATTAGATATAAATATGATATATATCAAGTAAAGGAGAAATTACTATAGTAGATATATGATATCAAACTATAGGTTAAGGATATAATATGATTATATTCATTTATTAATTAATTGGTTGGTTATGTGATAAATCGCCGGATATTTCTCCTGAATCGTGCGTTAGTGGGAAAATCAAATTCGGTTATTGTAACTAAAGAATAAAATTAAAATTGGTTTCATTTTGCAAAGAGTTCGAAAAATCGCTCAAGGTGTGAAAACATAACGATCAATTAGCTGAGAGCCTATACGATAGCGCTTTATCGCCTAAATGATCGTACACCTCGCGTACTAAACGATCACACGCGTTCTCAAAACGATCGCTTACTTTTTACTAAACGATTGCTTAGTAAAACCTACAAAATCGTGTACCTTTCTCTAAGCGACAAGCACCCGCTATACAATAACTATCTCTCACTTGCTTGTCGTTCTACACGATTGTCCCTTTCCTTCTTCCTCTACCAATTCCATCAAAGACCACTCTTTACATTCTCACTCCGAGAATACCAAGGGCTCTAAGTGGTGGTGTTGTATGAGGTTGTTGCTTCTTCGCGTGCTGCCATTCGGGTAGACGATTGTGCTGCTAGTAGCCGACTGTTTGCTGGGCGATAAAGAATATAGAGGGTTGCTTTCACTGGATTGAGTTTGAAGTCAAGATAGTCTTCAATTGGTAAGTTTACTTAATCTGTTCTTATTTATTGGTGAAAGTATGCCTATAATTAGTGTGAAATTGCATATCTATTTGTTAGAATGTGTGTATGGTAATTCAGTCACAATGAAATAAGAAAGATCCGAACGCGCTCATGGATGCTCTTGCTTAAGAGTTCCTTCAGTAATCTAACCTTAGATGCCAAAGATGGGCATTTTCCTTAGGAGAAATCTTTAGTCTTTTTTGCAGTTTTCGCTGTTTTGAACATTTTAGTATTAAACAAGGCTTTTATGACTAATGACATTAGTACATATAAATTATTTTCCATTGAACCAAAACCAATCTCCATACGATTCTTGAAAATAAACACTTTACTCTCAGAAAAGAAGACGGTATAACCTTGTTCAATGAGACACAAAACTGAGATTAAGTTCCTCTTGATATGAAGAACTACAAAAACATTATCCAGTAACAGATAACATTTTTTGTCCACAAATAACTTCAGCCTGCCGAAAGCAATAGTTGAAAGAACCTCACCAGTACCGACTCTAAGAGACATCTCTCCATCTTCCAACGCTTTCTAGGAACTAAATCCTTGGTAGGAAGAACTTATGTGATTAGTAGCACCTGAATCAAGTATCCAGGTAAAATTAACATTCTCTACCAAACACGTCTCCAAGACAAATAAATCGCGTTTAGTGTCTTTAGACTTCTTCCTCTTTTGGAGAGTAGTGGGATCAGTATCAGAACCTAAATAAGCTCCAAGTTCCATTTGAGAGAACAATTCTCGTCGATGAACTTCATCAGAGTCAGCAACAATTGCTTTCTCTTGTATTCCCTTGACATTTAAAAAAGACTAGAGGTTATCTTGGGAACTGACACTACTGATTTCTTTGTCATCCATCCCTTTTTGCTCAAAAAAGTGAGAACTGATGTTCAAACAATTCTTGTAGCGAGTCTATGATCTTACGTGCAATGACCACGTTCTCAACCCTTTTGGCCAATGCATCAGGTATGCTAGCCAAAATGTGAAGTCGGGCCATCGAATTAGCCTTCATCCACACCTCATATGCATTACAAACATTTCGCGGTGCATTAAAGGTTAGGACTTGAGGACACTCCTCAACCATGACAAACTCGAGGTCGTTTACCAAGAAATATGTTTTAAGAGACTCTTTTCAATATATGTAATCAGTTAAATTAAAAGAGGCAACTAATGGAAAATCATACATATTGCTGAAAAAACAAACCATACATGTTGCTGAAAAAACAAACACATTGATCTACATTAGATTTTAGCAAATACTCTTTAAAACAAAATCCAATCTGGTTTAGCAAAATCTAAATGAACCCCGTGTGACATCTAGTTTTGCAATGACGCTTCAATGGTTTAGAACAAAAGCCACCGAAGGGTAGTCAATTTATCCCTCCTCTGAATTGAGACACTCTCGACCAGTCATTAATACCAAAACATCTCTTGTTCCTATAATGACTAGCCATCATTGATTTGGTCAAGAAATCATTAACTTGCTTAACAATTTTTCGTAAGTGTGATCCTTCATTTTAGATCCTAGAGTTCGCCCCAAGCAGCCAATCTGAAGGGAAAAAATCCAACTGGGGCAAAAACTAAAGTAACCCTATCCATTTCTAGAGTTCACCTTGATATTGACCAACCACACAAACCATCCAAATGGGGACGCTCCCAGGGCGCCATGAGCCATACAAGAAGATCTCATGGTGCAAACCAATGAAGGAGACCGCAGGACATGTTCACACACATCGTTCACCCAGTTACTATGAATACTCTTTTCCGTCCACCTTGATATTGACTCATGCAAACACCATCTGAAGGGGGATACTCCCAGGGCGTAATGAGGCCAAGCGTGAATCTCACGGCATGAGCATTTAGAGAGAAACATGGTGGAATTGACATATCATATATATCTTTTCCTCCTACTGAGTATTTTATAACCTAGGGTTTACTTGACTTAGAAAAAATACAGCTAACGATTTTAACTGACTTTTTAGGTTTTTCCAAATGTAACTCTTACTTTGGAAAGTTATACAAGTTTTGATCATCATTCATTAAACTCTTTAGCGAAGTCTTTGATTAATTGTTGCATGCTTGCAGTAAATCTATCTAATTCACCTTTCCAGGTAGGTTCCCAGGTAGGGGTGTTTTGTTTCCATCAGCTTAAATACCCTAGCCTAGCCAGAACCAACCTTAGAGAAAAGGTCTCTTATAGATAGATTTAATACAAAGTTAATCTTTTACGGAAATTAATTTAATCCTATTAAACCGATTCAAAAGATTAAGCTAAGGTATCTAACCTCATTAAAACCATGAACTTAGGTCTATCTCAATCCAATTTTAAAACCCTTTTAAAACATGAGTTCACCTAAGTTCGCATGCAACTCTTTCTTATTGATTTTAGTTCTAATTTCCATTATAACTCTTATAACAGGAAACAACTAAAACAACCACAATGCAAAGCAACACATACAAGGCATTCATAACTCTTATAAATAAGTCTAAGTGTCATGCTCCATGCATTGTTCATTCATTACTACTAGTATATAACACTTATACAACAAAGCAATGAACCAAGCATACATGCTCTCATACACCCTTATACTATAACTCTTATAATATAAAGATGATGCATGAATATGCTTAATGCATGCATAAACATAACTCTTATATTTCATGATGCATGAGCATGGTTTCTTGTAATTTCATCATGCAATTAACTATATTATAAACTTATAATATATGATGCATGAATAAAATGCATAACCTAATGTGGGTTTTAAATCTATATGTCATACATTATGGCATATAAACAAAAATACATCTCATGATTAAGTAAAAGTTGATGAACCGGGATAATTAGCCTCAAAATCTTAAGAAAAAGCTAATTATTACAAAGAGCAAAGAGTCCACTAGTTTAAACAGGCGAACCGGGTCTTGAACCGTCTAGGCAAAGATCACATCTCCTTGATCGTGTAACAACTCCTTGTGATCATCTAGCAATGCTATATGAGCATAAATGATCGTTTAGCAACGATCATGTACCTTTGACTATGCAATGAAGTATGAAGGTCACGTGATCGTGCAACGCAAGCCTTAAACGATGAAGTAGATGACAACGATGCGGTGAAGCATAATTGTCTAAACGATCATGAAACAAACGTAAGGTATCGTATACCGGGTGATCGTGTAGTTAGTGACAATGCGATGAAGCATGCTGAACTACACGATCATTTAGTGTGTGCGCCTTCTATTAAACAATGAGTGTCAAAAACTCTATGCGATCATTTACCTCAAGCATCCACGCGATCGAGTAGCCAACACTACATGATAGAGTAAACTTTTTACTCAATCGTTTAGCATTAGCTATACGATCATTTAGTAAATACTACACGATCGGGCAAAATATTTCTACATGATCACTTAGCCAAATCTGAACGATCGTTTAGCATGGGCTACACGATATGACCAACCTTTGGTCTTCTTCCTCGATGAGAACTGCATCTCCATGCTTCGAAACTTCATCACGAACGACTAAAAAAACTTCAAATACTTTGAATACAGACTCGATTGCTTGTTAATTATACCCAAAAACACAGGGGCCCTTACAAATTAACACTTTGTAAATTTAAAGAAAGATTTAAACAGAGGCAATCATCCTGTAAACATCCATCAACACATCCGCAAACACATTTAACTCTTAAACACATCGTAGAAAACTTAAAACCCACCACGACTGTAAAAGAAGTTCAATACAGCAATGGAATTTGTAATATCAGAACAACCTTGCTCTGTTACCAATTGAAGGAAATCTAAAACAGAGATCTCCATGAGCAGTCGAAGTGGATCGTTCCAAATCACATTCATAATGAACACAACAATCACAGTCTAATTGGAAACGAACAGATTATGCACAAACAGAAATTACAGCATGCTACTTTAAGATACAAGGGATAGAGTATGTGTACCTTTGAAGAACTATTCGTCAAGTATCCCTCGATCAGTCTCCAATGCGTTCAAAGAAGCACTCGAACGCAACGAACAAAACACGAACAACACGAACAACTGAATGCTCCTCAAACCCAATCGAGTCCAACTCGATCCACGAATAGATTTAGAACACCATCATAAGCGTTACCTTGGTATGATCTTGGATTCAGGAAGATAGGAGGTATACGATCGAGTAGACGATTGAGTAAGTGGGAGATATGAAGACTGTCTATTGCATAGACGATGTCCTCAATCGTTTAGAAAACAAAAGCCTATCGTGTATACTTTGCTAATCAATCGTTTAGCAATGATCAACGAGTAACTATCGTATAGTCAACTCTTAATGATCGTGTATGCTCTAAATGGCTATCGCTTAGTAAAAACTCTTTTTTACTAGATAGCCTTTTTCCGTGAGAATTTCCCGAATGAATCAACTTTTAAATTTGGAAAACAATTTTTCTTTCTATCTCACGATTACCATAAAACTTCCAATAACCTCCCACTCAAATCGGTTATTAGAGAAAAAGAATTAATTATCATATAATTAATATATTATAAATAAATATGATAACCAATTTATCATATTATATTTATAACCTATAGTTTTAATATTTCATCATATGAAACATATAAGCCATAATTCTTTTTCTATTTCATGGTACTTAATATAAATCATATTTATATTAATTCCTTCAAATAATGTATCTAATACATCATATCAATTATATCATATATAATTGAATTTATTTTTGTTAATTTGAACACTTCAAACTAACCTAAAATCTGATTCTCAACATAAACCCATTGAGCTACCAAGGGGACCTCATGGACCTGTAGCTTGAATCTCCAACGGTACGTGAATAACTGACTAAACTCTTTAGTCACGAGATCTATCATCCGTTAACTGTTGATTACTCTACTAAAGAATGACAGTTGCACTCTTCTCACTACAGATATATTTCAGTGTCCATATGACCAATCAATAGTACGTTAACCCTTCAACAATCGCTCGTAAGTACAGGTGAGCCAATTTACCATTTTGCCCCTATGGTTACATCTACCTTCTTAAGTACCACTGATTCCTCTAATGAATAATAAGTCATAGTTCTACTATGACTAAGTTCTCTCTTCCAAAGAGAGGGTGTGACCACTATGTTCAAGACCCGAAATCAGCCCTTTAGGGAGCAATTTATCTACTTACCCCTGCTTCGAGGGAGGAGTGAATTCCGTTTTGTGTAGCTGAGTTCTCAGCTCCCCAATCAAATGAATCCCCAAAAAGGTAGGCTTGTTGAGTTGGCAATCTAGCTACTCTCACCCATACTAATCAAAGGACCGCTCTCGTAGGCAGGAGCTCCTAACGCACTCAGGATTAAGGTCTTGTCACCTATGACATTAGTGAAATGTGAGTATCAATTAACAACGACATTATATAAAGAGACTAATCATCTCATGGTCTGCTCTTATACAAACTCTTTGTATAGGATACCCCCGCTACCATGTCTCTATATGAACGGTCAGGATCAGACCATTTGTAGCACTTTACAACACTTGTAAATATCTACAAAGTGGGTTGTATCTGTAGTGTCACCAGGATAAGGTATCCCTCTTTTATCCTTATACTACAAACCATTTAGGTTATTGCTTAAGGCATGATCCACTTGTATGTCTCACATACAAGCTTAAGTTATATGAAATAACCACGGATCTTAGTTTATTAGATATGAGTAAATGCAAATAAAATAACATTTATTTTATTAATAACAATGTGTACAAAATGTTTACAAACTACGAGACCACTGGGAGAATTAGGACACCAATCTCAACAAGTAGATATCAATCCAATTCAGGATTTGATCATTGGAAGATAGTTAAAGTTATTCTCAAGTATCTTAGGAGACGAGAAACTATATGCTTATGTATGGTGCTAAGGATTTGATCCTTACAGGATATACTAACTCTGATTTTTAGAGTGATAAAGATTCTAGGAAATCCACATTAGGATTAGTGTTCACTCTTAATGGAGGGGCTATAGTATAGTGTAGCATCAAACAAGGCTGCATTGCTGACTCTACCATGGAGGCAGAGTATGTAGCTGCTTGTGAATCTTTTCGTGAAGCTGTATGGCTTAGGAAGTTTTTGACAGATTTGGAAGTTGTTCCAAACATGTCAATGCCCATCACCCTACATTGTGATAACAGC
Organism: Benincasa hispida; assembly: GCF_027475165.1. Lineage (NCBI taxonomy): Eukaryota > Viridiplantae > Streptophyta > Magnoliopsida > Cucurbitales > Cucurbitaceae > Benincasa > Benincasa hispida. Next base: position 36,147,049 of record NC_143484.1, on the reverse strand, counting down.
GGTGTTGTGGCAAAGTCCAAGGAGCTTCGAGGCCATAAACGAGGAAAGCACATCGAGTGCAAGTATCATCTCATCAGGGAAATTGTGCAACGGGATGTTGTGATCGTTACAAAGATCACTTCGGAACATAACATTGTTGACCCTTTTACGAAGGTTCTCATGGCTAGGTGTTTTAAGGTCACTTGGAAAGTCTAAATCTTTAGGATATGTGTCATCTTGTCTAGGGAAAGTGGGAGATTTTGGGGTATAGAGAATGCCCTAGTTTATTGTATTGTCCTTTATATTGTAGCTTGTACTGTACTCCCTACTCGCTTTAGGACAAGTGGGAGATTGTTGGATTTAGTTTTATCTCGTTCATCCATTAGTTTGTAATTTAGTAAATACAAATTATTTATTTAATAAAATAAGTAGTATTTTATTTAACCTTTAGATAACATTAGCTCAATCCAATAAACTAAGATCCAAGGTCGTTTAATGAAACTTAAACAATATATGGTAGACATACGAGTGGATCGTATTTAAGCAATGACCTAAAAGGTCTGCAGTATATGGTTAAGGTTGGGTGCATTATCCTTGTAACACTGCAGATACAATCCGCTTTGTAATTGTTACATGAATTCTAAGTGTTATAAACAACATGATCCATATTATTCATGTGGAGACATGTGAGTTGAGGTATCCTATATAAATAATTTATATAAAACCGGACCACAAAATGTTTAGTTTCTCAGTATAACACTATTGCGTGAAGAAATTGAGAAACTAACTTTAGAAAAGAAAAGTAGATAAATTTCTCCCTTAATAGCTTATTTCGGGTCTTGAACAATGAGGCCTCACCCTCTCTTTGGTCCGAGAGGGGTTAGTTTATAGTTGGACTATAAATTGTTTGTTCATTAGAGGAATCTATGGCATTTAAGGAGTTAGATATAACTACAGGGGTAAAACGAAAATTTTGTCCCAACTGTAGTTACGAGCAATTTGTGAAGGGTCAACTTACTGTTGATTGGTTATATTCAATGGATACAAAAATATATCTACAGTGCGAAGAGTGCAACTGTCGGTTTTTAGTGGAGTAACTGATAGTTAATGAATGTTGATTAATCCAATTAAAGAGTTTAGTTGGTTAATCTCGAATCATTGAAACTTCTAATCTATAAGTCCAATAGGCCCCCTTGTTAGCACACTAAGAATAGAAACAAGGATTAATTGTTTTCTAGAATAATTTTAATTGTTCAAATTATTTATGGGAATTTGAGTAATTAATTATATTAATATGATTAATATAATTTATGATGTATATTGATCAATTATAATATATAGTTAATCATAATTATGATTTATATATAATATGTGAGAGAAAAATATTTGAATGTGATTCAAATATTTTTAATGGATTTTATACTATAGATTAGTATTTAATATGAATCTGATTTATATTAAAACTATAAGTTAAAAGAGAAGGTTGCATTATAATGTGATTATAAATGCATATAATATGGTTACTAGTGATTAGTTAACCATATTATAAACATTATGTTAATATTATTTAATTAATATTAAAATAATATTATGTTAAAAAACATCATATAACTCCCCATTAGGGGACTTATTTCAGTAAACGTGGGGGAAAGGGGGAGTTATCGTAAGTCCCTCCTCCTCCCCTTCTTATTCCTTTTCTCTACCTAAAAATTCAAGTTGTTGCATGCAAAAAGAGAGACAGATCTCTTTGCAATTTGCCTCTCTCTCTCAAACTTCCCTCCCCCAAAATTCACAGAAGCTCACACTTCAACCTTGTGTCCTGAGAATAACAAGGACTCCAATTGGTGGTGTTCGTATTAGAAGAATGATTATTCGTTTCCGCATTGGGATTCAATCCCTTCAAAGATAACATGAGACAATATAAAATAAGACAAAATAAGATTTAATCTAGCTTGTTTTGTTTTAGGAAAAATCATATCCTAATCCTAGGAGGGTTAAATCTCATATATTATTCCTAGTAGGATTAAGATCAAATCCCTTACAAATAGACCATTATGGCTCCATATGAGATGAATTAACTTCTTGACTTCTTCTCTATTCTCAATTCTCTTACTGGCATAGGCATCAGAGCCATTTTTCCTTGTTTTGCAAGTCCTCTCTTCCCATAAATTACAAATTTACCGTTGATGTTACATAGAGGTCAGGTGTGTTTTCCCTTAACCAAAATTTGGTGTCACCAATAATTATTATGTTAACAAATTTTAGAATTATAATTTCAAACTAATACTAAGAATGCATGCGATAAGTGTATAATGCAAAAGATGTTACTTATTTCTAAGGAATCACTCTTCTTGTTTTATGAGTTCTAAATCTCGAGTTCTCTCAAACTGAGATTTAATCTACTTAGAGTAATCTTTCGAGTTATCAAAGTATTTGATCAGGCATACATAAAACAAGTACAATGCATGGTTTAAATATTGCTTACTTCATGTTAGCTAGATGCTTCTCAACCCATAAATAATTTAGTTGCTCATAATAAAAATGGAGAAAATGGATAAAAGATAAAATGAGTATGTATTCATATTGAAAAAATGAGTCTTTTCAATGTTTAAACAATACAAATACACTTAAGATAAGGAATAGGGATAAAGAATCAAGTGATGATGCATAATTTCTTGTTTCCTCCGGCTTTCTCAATGACCGCTTCATTGAAAGTGTTGAAAGATGGAGTTCCTCTTCTACTTCCATGGGAAACAAAGCTCCCACTAATATTTTTTTAATGGTTTTGTAAGAGAAGAATTTTTTAAGAGTATAACTTTTTTCTTCTAAGAAAATCCGTATTATGCATGGCGATTTCATGGCTATTTATAGGCATCCGAGGATAGCTTTTCTTCTCTCACTCATGATTGTGCTGATAAGGTGCATTAAATTCCATACTCTGATGCACTGCTTGCTGTGCGTCAGAAGTTCATTGGCTCTACAACGAAGCTTTCTTGTCATCCACCAACTCAATCTTTTATTTTACCTCTATCACCATGTGTCATATCATGTCTCATCGCTTGGAGTCACCGACTTGGCCAGCTATGCGATCATGTGTTAGCATTGAGAATTCTCATTCGATCACATCAGTCGACATTTTGCACTTAAACAAAGTGATTTCAACTTTAAAATGGAAAAATTAGACGTTGAGTGTGTGATCACATGTTGAAATTATTTCTATGAACTCCTTAGCAAATTGTCGCATTTTCAGAGCTTTTTCCTAATTGTTTTAGATAAAAGAGGCAGAATAACTTATATTTCTACAAGTTATCGAGCTACAAAGGGGACCTTATGGACCTGTAGATTGAAGCTCCAATGGTACTTGAATAATTAATTAAACTCTTTTAATTAAATTATTCAACATCCATTAACTGTCGGTCACTCCACTAAAGACCGACAACTACATTAAAGACTGACAAATTATCGAGCTATAGATATATTTTTGTGTCCATTGAATATAATCAGTCAACAGTGTGATGATCCTTCACAAATTGCTCATAAGTACAACTGGGGCCAAAATTACCATTTTGCCCCTGTAGTTACATCTAACTCCTTAAGTACCATTGATCCCTTTAATGAACAATAAGTCACAGTCCAACTATGACCAAACCCTTCTCGGGCCAAGAGAGGGTGTGGTACCACATTGTTTAAACCCCAAAATTAGCCCTCAAGGGAGCAATTTATCTACTTACCCCAACATTAGGGAATGAGTGAATTCCGTCTTATGTAGTCGTGTTATATAATGAGACTAATCATTTCGTGATCCGGTCTTATACAAACTCCTTTATATAGAACACCCACAAAATCATAACATTTGTAGCACTTTACAACAATTGTAACATCTACAAAGTGGGTCGTATTCATAATGTCACCAGGATAAGGTACCCGACCTTATCCATCTACATAGAATATTTAGGTTATCACTTAAACATGATCAAAAAATAACCTTGGATGTTAGTTTATTGGTTTGTGGGTTAATGCTACTAAATGACAGATAAAATATCTCATAAATAAAATTGTTTGTACATTACAATTACAAACCACAGAACCCACGAGATTTAGGTTATTAACCCCAACTGAGTGTATCCACAGTTAACGAACATTGATTAATTTGGTTAATGAGTTTAGCCAATTAATCTCATATCATTGGAGCTTCTGATCTGCAGGTCCACCAGGTCCCTTTGTTAGATCACTAAAGGATATTAAAGATGAGTGATTTGAATTGTTCAAATCAATTCGAGGAAATTGCATATTAATATGGTTAATATGTAATTGATTATGGATATGATCTATAATTGAAATTAAGTTGGAGAAAAACATTTGAATGAGATTCAAATAATTAATTCAAGTGAATTAAATTCACAAAAAATTAATTAATTAATAGAGAGATGTTGCACATAAACATACGATGTTTATGGTAATTAAATAGATATATTAAATTGGATTTAATATATAAAAGGTTATTTAATTAGTATGCTAATTAATTAAATAAGTGTTATTTAATTAATTGTGCACAAGGACAAATTGGGAAAGACTTAGAGAATGGGCTGACCTTTCTCCATATAAAGTCTTCCCTATGGCCCTTTTAGAGCAAGATTTCATTTTGTAATTTTTACCCTAATCATCAAAGAAATCCTCTCTACTCTCTCCAAAGAATTCTCTCCTCTTCAAGCTCTTCCAACAGTTGGATACCACCTATCATTCTATTAGAATCCTAGAGAATAATAAGGTTATTCTTGTGGTCGTATTTAATATTGTTCGACGAGACGTTCATGTTTTTCAAAAAAGCGAGAGGATCGTTCTAGGAGCTTGGGAATCTTCAAAGGTAAGAATGGTTCTTCCTTCTTATTTTCCTTATTTTCAACCATGCTTTTAACATGTTTATCTTTTCTATAATCTGTTTAGAACATTGTTTTTGTTTCCTTAAAAATGGAATTTCGAGATGTAAGGCGTTCACATGCTTCTGCTTGGGATTTGATCCCAACAATTAGTATCAGAGCTAATTGCTTGTGTCTTCGTTCTTCTTATTTTTGAAGCAAAAATCAGTTTAGAGGTGGGGTTTTAAATCTGCATTTTGAATGAAGGTTTGTAAGATTGGATGTTTCAATTTTGGCACTTAGATTATCTTTTAATTTGATTAAAATATAAAGGTCTGTTGTATTTTTGGGTATTCTAATTCTTGCTTCAAAACTGTAAGTCTGTGTTGAACGATAGAGCATCCATTGTTAAAGAGACCAGGAGAAATGAAGGTATTCCAGGCAAGTTTGAAGCAGAAAATGCACAAAAATAGCATTCTGCCTTACAACATCTCGCGCTACAATTGCAACGTTATAACGCTAAAGCGAGGCCTAACACGAGGAAGTAGTAGTGTCGCAACGCTGCCCCTTAGCATTGCGATGCTATGAACTTTGACGAAACCATGGCGGCCCACGCATGAGAAGGCTATGGGTGAAGCTGTTTTGGACCTAATTTGCTTATAGTATTAATTACTTATATTGATATAATAGTTATATTAATTTAATTAATTATTTTTTGATTAGGGTGCCAAAAATTGTTCACTTTTTGCTAGTTAAATTAATTTAATTATGCATTGGATATATGTTTAGATTAATATCTGAATTCATATTACATATTGTATGTCATACAGATTCAAAATACCCACCTTAGGATAAACATGTACATACATCATAATAAAATATAAAGCTTATATTTTATGGATGCATGATTAAATTAGCATACTCATGCATCATAATATAAGTGTTATAAGGATTTATGATCACATTAAACATGTCCATGCATCATGCTATGTTATAATTGTTATTATGAATGGTGGAATGATGTATGTGTATGCTTGAATTTCATGTATGATTAATATAAGTGTTATATTCATCAAATGAAAATGGAATTTGCATTGAGCATGACATTACTTAGATAAATATAATTCTTGAATTTAATCAATGTCACTAGATGCAAATTATAGATTTTAATAAAGCATTAAAATATAAATGTTATGTTTTTAATGAGAAAGATTAAAATCTATAATCAAGAGTTGCATGCAAACGTAGGTCAAATTAATTTTAAATTGTTTAAAATTAATTCAACTAGACTTATGTTGGAAGTTTTTCTAATGAGATTAGAAACAGGTTAATCTTTTAATTTGTTTTAATAGGATTAAAATGAATTCCATTAAAAGATTAAATTTATAAAATAGCTGCCCATAAGGTACCTTTATCTAAGGAACGTTCTGTCTAGGTGGGGGTATTTAAGCTGACGGAAATGGAACACCTCCACCTGGGATCTGACTTGGAAGGTGAACTGGACAAATATTTTATAAGCATGGAATAAAGGATTGATTTTATTAAAAGTTTAATAAATGAAATCAAGTATTGTTAAATCATTCAATATAAATGTTATATTGAACAAATTAAAAGGACTTAGATAAATTCATTAGCCAATTTTTAACTAAGTATAATAAAATCCTAAAAATAATAGAATACTTTAATGGGAGGAAATTGGTACATGTGATATATCAAATTTCAGCTCTCACGTCCCTAAGATTTCATACTGTGAGATCCATGCTCGGCTTTGTGTCGCCCTAGGCGCGAACTCCCTTTGAAAAGTGTTTGCATGGGTCAATAACAAGGTGAATGGAGAAAGTGTTCATAGTAAGTAGGAGAGGGAAGCGTGTCAACATATCCTACGATCTTCTCCATTAGGTTGCACTGTGAGATTCCTATAGTCCACCTTCGTGTTATCCTGGAGCGACCATCCCTTCAGAGGGCCTGATCATAGGAGTTGGAACAACGCAAACTCCAACAATGGATAGGGTTTCTTATGTTAATCTTCAATAGTTGGCTTTCCTTACGGTAACCTGTTGAAACGTACCTCTGAGATCCGAAAACGAGAGGGTCACACTTACAGAATGAATTAAGCTAGTTAATGAATCATTGACCGAAAAACAGTAGCTAAAAACTATAGGAATGAGAGTTATTCTGGTATTGGTGATTAGCTGATATTCTCTCAATTCGGGAAAGAAGTAGTCGATCACCTTTTGGTGGCCGTTGCTCTAAACCTCTGAAGTATCGTTATAAAAACTAAATCAATAGTTTAATCAAGGTTCTATAGTTACATGTGTTTTTGTTAAATTGATTGAATAATTAATAGGTTAAGACAAATATAATTAATATGGTCAATTATTCATTTAAGCATTCATTACTTAAAAGCGAAAAATTAACCAGTGAAAACTATGCAACGTGGAATTCTAACCTGAATACAATTTTGGTTGTTAACGATCTGCTATTTGTCTTGATAGAGGAATGTCCTTCAATCCCCGCTCGCAATGCATCCCAAATGTTGAAATATGCTTATGATCGTTAGACGAAGGGCAATGAAAAGGCCCGAGTTTACATCTTGCCAAGTCTGTTTGACGAGTCTTACCAAGAAGCACGAGGCCATAATGTCTGCACATCATATCATGGAGTCCCTCTAGAAGATGTTTGGACAATCGTCCATTCAGATCTGGCACGAGTCCCTCAAGTACATTTACAATGTGCGTATGAAGGAAGGTCAGTCAGTGAGAGAACATGTTCTCGACTTGATGATTCAGTTCAATGTCCCCAAAATGAACGGTGTGATAATTAACAAGCAAAGTTAGGTGTCCTTTATTTTGGAATCTCTTTCGAAGAGTTTCCTTCAATTATGTAGTAATGCGATTATAAACAAAATACAATACACCATGACTATCTTTATTAATGAGTTACAAACTTATGAGTCACTTATGAAAGGTATTGGACCAGTAGAATGAGAGGGAAATATTGCCCATTCTAAGAAGCTCCACAAAGGTTCATCCTCGGGAACTAAGTTTGTTACTTCATCCTCTGGCTCTATGAAGATCCATAAAAAGAAAGGAGGGAAGGGGAATTCTCCCACTATTGGGAAGAGCAAGTGCAAGGCCAAGGCCAACAACGAAAAATGCTTCCACTGCAATGTGGATGGTCACTTGAAAGGCAATTGCCTTAAGTACCTTGCTGAGAAGACGAAAGAGAAGGAAGGTAAATATGATTTACTAGTGATAGATACTTGTTTAGTGGAATATGACCATAATGCCTGGATACTTGATTCGGGAGCCACTAATCACGTTTGTTCTTCTTTATAGGGAATTAATTCCTTCCAGCAGCTCGAGGAAGATGAAATGACACTCAAGATTGGAATGGGAGATGCCATTTCAGCTCATGTAGTGGGAGCTGCTAAGTTGTTTTTTGGGAATATATTTTTGTTTTTAGAAAACTTATACATTGTTCCTAAAATGAGGAGGAACCTTGTTTCTATTTCCTGTTTAATGAAACAATCGTACTTTGTTTCTTTTTCGTCTAATGAAGCGTTCATTATGAAATATTGTGTGACTATCTGTTCAGCTAAACTAGAAGACAACTTATATGTATTAAGACCAACTGAATTAAAAGAACTTTTCAATCATGAGATGTTTAAAACAACGATTACTCAAACAAAAAGGCAAAGAATTTCTCCAAGGAACAATGATATGTATCTTTGGCATTTGAGATTAGGTCACACAAATCTCAATAGGATCGAGAGATTGGTAAATAATGGACTTCTAAACAAGTTAAAAGATAAATCATTACCTCCATGTGAATCCTGTCTTGAAGAAAAAATGACTAAAGACCTCTTAATGGAAATGGTTATAGAGCCAAAGGGTCCTTAGATCTTATACATTTGGAACTTTGTGGTCCAATGAATGTACAGGCTAAAGGAGGGTACGAATACTTCATTTCTTTCATAGATGATTATTCGAGGTATGGTTACTTATACCTAATAGAACATAAGTCTGAAGCCTTTGAAAAGTTAAAAGAGTATATGACTGAAGTTGCAAACCTATTAAGTAAAATGATTAAAACATATCGATCAGATCAAGGTGAAGAGTACATGGATTTAGAATTCCAGAACTATATGATATAACATGGAATTCAATCCTAACTTTCAGCACCTGGTACACCTCAGCAGAATGGTGAATTATAGAGGAGAAATAGAACTTTATTAGATATGGTTCGTTCTATGATTAGCTATGCTTGATAACTCTAAAAAAGAGTTATTATTCCTAGCTTAATTTGGTCTCGTTATCGGATTTTACGTGTTTATTTTCCCTATTTGTAGGTACTGAGCAACCAAGAGGTAGAATCGATAATTTGAAGCTGATGGGGGTTAATCTGAAGCAATTTGGAGGTGATTTGAGCACCCGAGCTTCAAAGGGATCAAAAAGACCAAAATGCCCATACTTCAACGTCGCAACACTCGTGGATTGGCTTGGCCTAACGCTCGCCCAATGCTATAAGTCAGAATGGGTAGCGTTGCAACGCTGGCCATCAGCGTTACAATGCTACGAGCTTTGACGGACGAGGAGTCTCACACGTGTTCGCCTTTTAGCCCTTAATCTCAAATTAATTAATTTTAATTAATTAATTAATCAATGTTTTGACGATAACAAACTCAATTTTTAATTACTGAAAATCTTAGTTTTTTAATATGTCCATAGCGTAGAGCTCAGAACAACGATTCCAACACCTCTTGAATCACTCAAATCGGAGCTAAAACAAAGACGATATGATCGAAAAAAGTCTATAGAGAAAATACCGTGGTGGATGGCGTGGCATAACCAGACCATTTGCATGTAGAGATGTAGTAGCATATTGGTTGAATGGTGGATCATTAAGAGATTAACATATGATGGACTTTTGATTTTTGGAATGATTTAAAATTAAAAAAAAAATTGAAATTTAAAAGAAATTTAAAAGGAAAATAAGTTTAATATTATTTTATGTTTGTGTCTAACGGCTAGTTTTTTACACATGGTATGTTTTTTATTTTTGGATTGACTTTAAAAAGAATGAATTTAAAAAGGAAATGAATTAAAAGGAAAATAAGTTTAATATTATTTTATGTTTGTGTCTAACGGCTAGTTTTTTACACATGGTATGTTTTTTTATTTTCTGGATTAATTTAAAAAAGAAAATGAATTTAATATTATATTTTGTTTGTATCTAATGACTAGTTTAGTTTAAACTCTCCACCATTGATTTTTCTTTTCCAAAATCCAATGGTCCAAATTAATTGTGGTTTCTAAAAATTTTTCTATCTCTATATAAACCATCTTCCATTCCAAATTTTAAACCAACAAATTTTACATTTTCATAATACTTCAAAACTCAAAAGTTCCATTGTTGCTCTCTCTAAGTTCCCAATTTTTTCTTTTCATCTTATTCTTGAGAGAGTGTTATTGTATTGTGAGGATAAATTTGTTGACTGCTTAAACTTGTAAATCTACTCTAGTGAGAGTTTATTGTGTTCTTCAAAAATTCCAATATTTGTAACGGTTTGATCCTAAAACGTGGAAACGATCGGGTTTTCTCTTGAACCCGTAAAAGGTGCGATGGTGTAACAGTTGGGCTCTAATCCGTGGAAAGAGTCGAAAATATTTTATTCAAATTCCCAAGAGGCACTTGGGGAGTGGAGTAGGTCGAGTTTGACTGAACCGCTATAAAAATTACGGTGTCTTCTTCTCTAACTCTTTCCTTTTTATTTTTGCAAATAATTTAAACAATTTATTGTATTTTTTAGTTTATTCTTATTTATTTGCTAAAATTTGATAGAATTAAATTATCACATTTTTGTCATCTTATTTGTTGCATAAATTGATTTTTTTTATTATTTATAAAAAGTATATTAATTAGTTTAATTGGGTTAATTTAGAAAAAAAGTTTAATTAAACCCTATTCACCCCACTCTAAGGTTTCCATATCGATCCAACAACACGCATGCAAGTGAGCATCATGGCAGCGTTGGACTTCTTCACCCTGACGCTCTTGATCAGCCGCCTCAGCATTGAAACGCTATTCTGTTTTCTATAAATATTCACCTTCGATTTTAGGTTAATTTATGCTGAATTTCAATGGAGGCCGAGGAGAGTTCGAGTTTTCTTCTTCCCTCTTCACATTTTCAGTATCATTAGGCTGGTTTTTTTAGTTTAATTTTGGATTGTGAGCACGGGTTGGATTGTATCTCATGGATTTGTCTATAAGTCGATAAGGTAATTTTCTATCTAGTTCTTGGATTAAGGATTCGATGTAACTCTTGAGTTTTCTGTCCAATTTGATGTTTATAATTCAGAATTATGTTTTCTTTGAATCTCAATTGAATTAGATTTGCATTTGTGTATTGGATTGATGCCCCTATCATGATTGCAATTCTCTGATAGTTAATTTCAAGCTCACATATTTCCTCGTAGTTCGTATATGCTTGAATTTACCCCATTAGTAACAATTAAATGTGTATATGCTGACCTTGAATCTTTGCATTGCATGTTTAATTTATATTTAAAGAATGTTTGGTTAATTGAACATGTCTTTTCTTGACAATTAATCGACATAGTTGAATACTAAATCTTAATGCATGTGTTTCTAGCTTTATATGGCCACTAAGATCCCAATTGAATCTAGGAGCATATAGATTAGTTAGGGCACGGTCTTTTCGACCTTAATTATTAATTAGGATACTTGATTGATTTTGATTTAATTGATTGTCGGCCTTTGTCGAGATTAGTTAAATCGCATCAATTAGGTAGTTGTGCACGCATAATTCGGTGACACAGTCAATTGACAGAAAATGATGATTGAAGTTACATTGAATGTTTACTTGCTCTGAGAACTAGATGAACCAATTGCGACTTACATTTATCCCTTGCAATTTATATTTCTTGCATTTTATTCAAATTTCAACTAAAAACCAAAATCCTGTTTTTACTGTTTTTCCAAGGTCAATTTTAATTTAAAGGAAACTAATTCAACGCTTCTCTGTGGTTCGATCCCGTACTTACTACTGTTGCTACGCTTTAGTAATAATAGGAGTAGTTTTGGTTAATACAAATTATTATTTTGACCAGCTTTAGAGTCGAATTAATGACATTGATTCTCGATCCTGTCAATGCTCAATACCTAACTCGTTTTGGGGGTATGCAATAGAGACTATAGTTCAAATCTTGAACAATGTTCCCTCAAAGAGTATTTCTGAAATACCTTTCGAGTTATGGAAGGGGCATAAACCGAGTTTAAGTTAATTTAGAATCTGGAGTTATCCTACACATGTGTTAATGAAAAATCCTAAGAAGTTAGAACCTTGTTAAAGGTTATACCAATTTGTTGGTTATCCTAAGGAAACGAGAGGTGGTCTATTCTATCACCCTCAAGAAAATAAGATGTTTGTATCTAAAATGCTACATTTTTAGAGGAAGACCACATGAGAGATCATAAACCACGTAGCAAAATAATATTAAGTGAAGTTATTGAAGAATCAACAAAGGTTGTTGATGCAGTTGGTCTTTCATCAAGAGTTAATGAAGAAGCCAACACTTCACGTCAGTCTCGTTCTTCTCAATCGTTGAGAGTGCCTCGACGTAGTGGGAGGGTTATGATACAATCTAACCATTTCTTGGGTTTAACTCAAATTCAGATTGTCATACCAAATGATGGTGTTGAGGATCCATTATCCTATAAACAGGCAATGAATGACGTAGACAAGGACCAATGGGTCAAAGCCATGAACCTTGAAATTGAGTCTATGTACTGCAAATCAGTATGGAAGCTTGTAGAACCACCTGAAGGGGTCAAACCCATAGGGTGTAAATGGATCTATAAAAGAAAGAGAGACGTATCTGGAAAGGTATAGACCTGCAAAGCTAGACTTGTAGCAAAGGGTTATACCAAAAAAGGAAGGAGTTGACTATGAGGAAACTTTTTCCCATATTGTTATGCTTAAGTTTATAAGAATTCTCTTGTCCATAGCCACATATTATTGTTGGGTTGTATGTCCTAAAACTCGCAGTTTGTAAAGTTAAACATTTTCTATTATCAATAAAGATGTTGTTCGACATTTATTCAATAAATTTGTTATTGAATTTGTATATTGCACTTATAAAGACTAAATCCAATAAACTAAGATCCATGACAATTATATGAATACTTGAACTTTATGTGTAGACATAAAGATGGATCAAGTTCGAGTAAATAGCCAAAACGTTTTATAATATATGAAAAAGGTTGGGTGTCTTATTCTGGTAACACTATTGGATCTGGGCCACTCTGTGGTTGTTACAATTTGTTGTAAGGTGCTACAAACGAAGTGATCCTGATTTGTTCATGTATTGACATGAGGAGTGGGGGCGTCCTATGCAATGAGTTTACATAAGATCGGACCAAGAAATAAGTCACTCTTACTTTATATTGTTTAAGACTGACTATTTCGCATAGATGACCTAGGTAACTCGATCTTAATCTTGAGCTAACTATGAACTCCTGTTAATTTGGGATTATCCTTAGATTTGCATTGATGAGGGTTGACTCAACAGCGCTAACTCAATAAGCCTCCCATTTTAAGGATAAGATCGGGTAGATAAATGGGGATATAGGGTGCAAGATGGAATTCACTCCTACCCGATTTAGAGATAGAAGAAAGGTTGTTCTCTTAAGTGCTGAATAGAACAATGGGCTCCACCCTCTCACTGGCCCAAGATGGATCCGATTTAGTGATTGAATCACAAACCAATTGTTCATTAGTGGGTGAGAGAAACTTAAGAAGCAAGACGTAATTTCGGAGGTGAAACAACATTTGACCCAGCCATTATTATGAACAACCTGTGAAGGGTTGAATTACTGATTATGGTTAAATCAAGTGGACACAAATATATCTACAGTGAGAAGAGTGCAACTACTGAGCTATAATGATGTGACTCGGTAGTTAACGAATATTGATTAATTCGGTCTAAAGTGTTTTAGTCAATTAATCTCAAATCCTTGGAGCTCATGATCTGTAGGTCTATAAGGTCCCTCTACTAACTCCTAAAACATGAACACCTTGAATTAGTAAATTGAGTGAATTTGAAATGATTTCAATTTGAAGTGTTCAAATTGAATTTCAATTTGAAATGTTCAAATTGAATTTAGGGTTTTCCAATTTGAAGTGTTCAGATTGCAATTAGGGTTTGTATAATTATATTCGATATAATTAAACATTTAATTTATCAAAATTAAACGAAATTGGAGAGTTTATAATATTTAAATATTAATTACATGAATAGGATTCATGTTTAAATTAGGTGTTTGATTAATTTAATATTTGATATTAAATTATTATCTAATTAATTAAATTTGTTTAATTAATTAAAATCAAATTAATTTTCAATATTATTATTCAATTTAAAAAAAATTGAGTTTTGATTTTGAATTTAATGAGTTTTGAATTAATTAAAAATAAAATTGAAAATGAAGAGAAAGTGGATTTATCCACATTTAAGGATGTGGTGTCATCCTCTCAATTCAAACATCTAGCCCACTCTCAAAGTGAAATTGAGGTGGCCATGGCTAGAATCCAAAATGCTTGCATTAAATGGATGAAAACTCTCAAATTATCAGATTGATGATGATTAGAGCTAGAATTTAGTGAAGTCTCTACAAAAAATTCATCTTCATTCCAAACCCTCTAAAAATCCCTTCACTATTCAGTTCAATCTAGAGTTTTACCACTCAAATTCAAGGTTGAGAATAGTAGAGAAGATCTCTTGGTGGTTCATTGAAAATTTGAAGCCGAAATTTCATTTAGAGCAGCTTGGATTTGGAGGATTCTTCAAATGTATAATTTATGGAAATCATTTTCTGTGAAAATATGTTTTGCATGCTTTTTAGAACTCAAATTAAATGTAATTAGAGTGCTTATTAATTCTATTTGCTTCCATTGTACGATTATACATCCTATCAATTATGACTATGAGATATGGCAAATGGATGTCAAGACTGCTTTTTTGAATGGCAATCTTTAAGAGAACATCTTTTTGTCTTAGTCCGAGGGGTTCATAGCCCAAGGTCAGGAGCAAAAAATTTGCAAGTTAAATCGATCCATTTATGGGTTGAAGCAGACGTCCAGATCCTGGAACATTAAATTTGATACAGCGATCAAATCTTTTGGTTTTGATCAAAATGTTGATGAATCTTGTGTTGGGATGGTATCAACACAGAGCGGAAGAGACGAGGATCGATAAGCACTCTAATTCATTAATTTTGGCAAAAACGAAGACATGCTTAAATAGAATTTAATGGGTTTCAAGAACATACCTTTGAAGAACGATTGAAATTTCGATTTCCCGCTGCTAATTCCTCCAAATCTTTGTACAGACCACCACAAGATCTTCCCTGCTATTCACTTGTTGCTCTAAATTGAGTTATGGAACTCAAAATAAGCTGGACTCAAAGGAAACTTGGAGAATACTTACTGCAGCAACCCAAAATGAAGAACATCTTCTTTTACCAGAATTTTTCAGAAAAATTCAATCGGTTGCCCCCTTTCAAAATCACTCCAATCTCTTCTATATATTGCAAACTATCATACAAAGAGATTTACTACATGTGATGCAGCTCATGCTTGGAGTAAATGAAGGTTGAAGAGGTGGGTTCTTTATGAGCAACTTAAAGATGAGGATGGAAAAACCATTTTCCTTTTTTGTGTTTTTCTATTTCCAAAATCTAATTTTGATTTTAAAATCATATTTTATTTTCTAAAATCAAAATTTATTAATTTTACAAATTAATTTCACAAATTAATTTTCTAATAAAATTAATAAATAATTATTTAAACAATTTAAATAATTCTAATTAATTTAATACCTAATATTAAATTAATTTTACACAAATCATCTTCATATATTTAAATCATATTTAAATATATATTCTCCAATTTTGTTTGATTCTAATTTGAACGTTTCAAATTAACTTATCACACTGCTCTAGAGCTAATCCATTTTCAAGCTAGTAGGGGGACCTCGTGGACCTACAGATCATGGGATCCAACGATCCGAGATTAATCGGCTAAACTCATTAGATCGATCTAAACCCCATTCGTTAACTAATGGGTCACTCCACTAAAGCCCATAGTTGAACTCCCCTCACTGTAGATATATTATGTCCATTCGATATAACCATGATTAATAAGTCAACCCTTCACAGGTTGTTCGTAATAACGATGGGTCAAATCTCTATTTTACCCCCGAAATTACCTCTTATTCCTTAAGTCCCATTGATCCCCCAATGAACAATTTTTTTGTGATCCAATTAACAAACCCGAGTCCCTCTTGAGCCATTGAGAGGGTGGGGTCCTTTGTTCAAGACCCAGAATCAGCACTTAAGGGAACAACCTCTCTACTATCCCTAAAAGCGGGTAGGAGTGAATTCCGTCTTGTACCCTATGTCCCCAGCTATCTATCTGGTCTTACCCCTAAAATGGATATTGAGCTGGCGTTGTTGAGCCAACCCTCACCTATGCAAATCTAAGGATAATTCCAAATAAATAGGAGTTCATAGTTAGTTCAGGATTAAGGTCAAGTTACCTAGGTCATCACCTTGAAATAGTCAGTCTTAAATAGTAAACAGCGTTATAAAGTAAGAGTGACTGATTTTGTGGTCCAATCTTGTACAAATCATTTTGCACAAAGATACCCCCATTCCTCATTTTCCAACATGAACGAATTAGGATCACTTCGTTTGTAGTACTTTACAACTCCTTATAACAACTACAGAGCAGACCACATCCAATAGTGTTACCAGAATAAGGTACCAAACCTTATTCATATACTATAGATCATTTTGACTATTTACTCGAACCTGATCTACCTTTATTTCTCCACATAAAGTTCAAGTACTCATCCAATAGTCAAGAGACTTTGAGGTTTATTGGATTTCTATTCAATAATACCTTATTGAATTTTCAAAATAAGTTCCTTTGTTTACAAACCACGAGTTTTAGGATATAAAACCCAACATCTTGTATCTAAAATAAAATCATCAATGATAAAGTATCTTTCTTAGTACTTTATGTGGATGATATCCTACTCATTGGGAATGATGTGGAATACCTTACTGACATTAAGGAATGGCTGGTAGCCCAATTTCAAATGAAAGATTTGAAAGAGGCATAGTATGTAATTGGGATCCAAATAATTAGGAATCGCAAGAAAAAAACATTGGCTTTGTCTCAAGCAACTTATATCGGCAAAATGTTGACTTGATATTCGATGCAGAACTGTAAGAAGGGTTTATTACCTTTCAGGCACGAGGTTCAGTTGTCTAAGGAACAGTGTCCTAAGACACCTCAACAAGTTGACGATATAAGACGTATTCCCTATGTCTCAGTTGTGGGCAGCTTAATGTATGTTATGCTCTGCACTAGGCCAAACATTTGTTATGCAGTGGGAATAGTTAGTAAGTACCAGTCCAATCCATGGTTAGACCATTGGACTGCAGTTAAGAACATCCTCAAGATCTTAGGAGAACAGGGGACTACAAGCTGATGTATGGAGCTAAGGATTTGATCCTTACGGGATACACCGACTCTGATTTTCAAATTGACAAAGATTCGAGGAAATCCACATCACGATCAATATTTATCCTGAACGAGGAAGCTGTAGTATGAAGAAGCATCAAGCAAAGATGCATTGAAGATTCCGTTATGGAGACTGAATTTGTAGCTGCTTGTGAAGCAGCAAAGGAAGCAATTTAGCTTAGGAAGTTCCTCAGTGATTTGCAAGTGGTTCTAAATATGAACTTGCCCATCACCTTATACTGTGACAACAGCGGGGCAGTAGTCAATTCTAAATAACCTCAACATCATAAACGAAGAAAGCATATTGAGAGGAAGTATCATTTGATATGGGAGATTGTGCAAGGAGGAGATGTGATCATCACGAAGATTGCCTCGAAGCACAACAATACTGATCCATTTATGAAGGCTCTCTTGACTAAAGTGTTCGAGGTTCATTTAGAGAGTCTAGGTTTACAAGATATGTACATTGTATAATCTAAGGTAAGTGGGAGATGTGTAATGGGTATATAGATGCCTTAGTTTACTATATTTATTTACCATATTCCCACGGTTTTGGATTCTGATATTATGTACAAACCAATTACTAGAGTTTTAGTTCAAGTGGGAGGTTATTGGGTTTCATGCCCTAAAACTCGTAGTTAGTAAATGTTATCAATTGATCATCATCAATAAAGAGTTATCGATGTTAATTCAATATATGTTATTGATTATGTTGTATTCTATTTTTTCTTAATAATCCTAAATCCAATAAACTAATATCCAGGGCTGCCTTATGAGTCTTGAACTGTATGCGGAGACATATAGAGATCAATGTTCAAGAAACAGCCTAAAGGGTCTATAGTATAGAGATAAGGCTAGGTACCTTATTCTGGTGATACTATCGATACGATCCACTTTGTATTTGATACGAACACAATGATCCAATGCATTTTTGTAGGTGACATGCGAGTGAGAGTATCCTATATAATGGATTTGTATAAGACCGGACCACAAAATAGTAGCCACTAGATGTAACGCCGTTGACTAGTTTGGTTCCTATTTCGATTGGATGACCTAGGCAACTTAGTCTTAATCCTGAGTGTATTATGAATTCCTGTTCACGAGAGATTGTATTTTGATTTTTATTGGTGAGAGTGGTCAGTTTGCCGACTCAATAAGTCTACCATTTTGAGGATAAGACTGAGTGGAAAGCTGGGAACATAATAATACAAGATGAAATTCAGTCCTTCCCGATTTTAGGGTAAGTAGGTGAGTGTTCCCTTAAGTAGTGTCTCTGGGACTTGAACAAAGGGCCCTACCCTCTCACTGAGCCGAGAGGAGTTTATGTTTAATGCTTGGACCATAAACATGTTATTCATTAGAGGAGCATTGGTACTTAAGGATGTAGATGGAATTCTACTTGTTTTAAATGATTTAAGGTGGTTTTGAACACGTTTTAGCAAGTTTTTTAGCTACTATTTTTTATCTTGCAACCATCTGGCAAACATCTCACAACTATCTCACAACTTCCAAACTTAAAATACCTAAACCAATTAATTACATACTTATTTTAGGTGATTTAGGGTGGTTTTATACATGTTTTGGCAAGTTTTTTTAGCTACTGTTATTGTAATGACCCCAATTTTTACAAATACTTAAGTAACTCAACTTGAGATCATTACTCATAAAATATAATTTCTTAAAAAAAATTAAACCTCATGTCTTCTATTAAACCATGTATTACCAATGTAAATAAAACTGAAACTAAAGTTTAGTAGCGAAAATAACAACATGATCTTAAACATCATGTAAATATAAAATAGATATGTGGTTCTAAATTAATTAAATTAAAATTAAGGTGAGATGTCTCATGGCTTATCCTCTTCAATACCAAGATCATTTTCGACGAACTCATCATCATCGTCCACATGACCATCTTAAGGAACCTTCATGCTCAATCACACACATCATGCTTACATAACCTATCCTAACATATAAATCATGAGACAACCTAACATAACTGATTTGCACTTACTTGCATATCCTTACATACATAATCATATCCTTGATTTCGCGTCGTGCTATTCAGAAATACCCTATACTATAACCGTCAATTCCTCATGTAATATTTACAACGTAATTGTCCCTTATAAATACCATTAACATGAACAAATTTTGTTTCCTAGGCCCAACTGGTTAGTAGAAACCATACTTATCATATCATGCACCTTACTACATAACATAACTACTTAATTTGAGTATTTCATGCATAACATATTTTTACTTAATTCCATGACACGTAAAACTACTAGCTGGGCTTCAATGCAATGTAACACATAAGTATGACATGCTTAACCTAAACATGCATGATCAATCAACATGCTAACATAAATCACGATAAGTGAAAAATCATGGAAAATTTACACACTGTAACATGCTTTCTCAAACATTAATATATATATATATATATATATATATATATATATATATATATATATTCAATCAAACATATACAAAAGAAACATAATAAAAATAATCAATAATCAAATTCTAACATTCAACACATCACAATTCAAGAAACCAATTCAATGGATAATTATTTATAAAAGTCAAACACAACAATAAACCATAAGCTACACATATATTATAAAAGATTCAATTAGTAACATATGGTAGAAATTACTTACGAGTAATCATACAACTATACAATTGAATAACACAATAATAAAACACACAATTCAGTAATTTATGATAGAATCCACTTACCTCAAGCTTGAAATATAAATCCTTTATAAGATTTGTATATAACATTTATCATGATTTCAATTAGTTTTTAAAAAATCAAATTTGGTCTCCTAAAGGAATCTCATTAGCTAGCTACGTATACTAATCTAGCTAACCTAAACTACATATTAATTATCATAGTTATCATTACTAATAAAATTATTACATATATAAATCTCATAATTTAATCTTTATGTTATTAGCCTCTAATCTATACCTGAAAAAATACATGAAAATGTTTTGTAAATTTTAAGATTGATGAAAGAAAATGAAAAACTCGACTAATAGTGTTTTTACCAAAATTTAGTCCTATGAAAAATAAATCATATAAATAAATTTTAATGTTTTAAACATACTTTTGGCTAACTCTAAACTACTGGTCATGATTTCAAAGTTTCATAGTCAACATATTTTAATTTTGATATAAACAAGCTAAAATTAGAAAGATGACGTAAACTGATAAAACACAATTTTAGACTAGTTTTAGGGATGGTTTTGAACCATTTTTCATTCTGATTTTCAGACCAAAAATCAAAATTTTGAGATCTAAATAGCACTACAAAGAATACCTAGGTTTGTTTAGAACAACGCCTAAGGAAAATTGAAAGCTAGAGAGAATTGTCCTTACCATTGGATATATTTTCGTCTCTACCGTAACGATGGATGGAGACAACTTTAAATATCTAAAGAGCTTGAAATAATGTTGGAATACATGAGAAAAGATGGTAGGAAGATGTTTGGGATCTATGAAAATTAATAGGAAAAGATTCACTACTACAAACTAGATTGAAAAGGGATCATTTCTTGTTGATTTGATGCTACTATTGAACAATCTTGTGAGATCCAACAACACCAATTGAAACCACTTTTAAAACCCACTATTCTCTTTAAGAAGTATGATTTACAATATTAGGATAGGGGCTAGAGAAGAAATTTTTAGATTTTTTTAGTCTATCTTGAAGGATAAATGGCAAGCCACTTAAATAACTTAAGAAATAAGGTTTTTGGAAATTGATCAATCTCCTCTCCTTTTTCCTTTATGCATGCATGACCATGTAGCTTTCCAATGGGATTTTTGGTTCCTCAATTCACCCACCTAAACTCTTATTTACCTTAGGGTGGAAGCTAAAATGGTTGGGTTAGAAAATCATACTATGATTGATGTTAACTTGCGTTTTGACTAAGAATCTTCCTATTTCTTAGTACTCTCTTTAAACAATCACCAACTAATGATTTTAACCTCTTATATTTTTAAATTCCTAATTATCTTATTTTACATTCCTAATAATTTAATTAAAACTCATGACAAAAATTATAAACTATGAAATTGTAAGTAACAAAACCATTCATCTATTTAATATCATATTTTTACCAAGTTAATTAATCTCGCATTTAAATTCATGCCTCCATTTTAAAACTAAAATAACTAAATATAAATATAACTAAGTTAGAATAAAGTTTTAATTCATATGCAACAAGTATTGAAATGAATCTTGATGGAAAAAAAATAAACATATCGCTTAAGCTTAATGACTCTCAATCATCATAAATTTAGTTTCCAAATGACTCTAAATTATATTTAAATAATTTATTAAACTACTTTATCTAAATTAGCAAAAGCATAACAATATTATAAAATTACAAAAATACCCTTAATGATTATCTAGGTCATTACATTTTTTTATCTTGCAGCCATCTCACAAACATCTACAACTATCTCGTAACCTCCAAACTTAAGATGTCTAAGTCCAAATCAATTTTCTACTTACTTTAGGTGATATAGGATGGTTTTACACATGTTTTAGCAAGATTTTAGGTATTGTTTTCTCTCTCTCCCACTCATCTCGCAAACATCTTACAACTATCGACTATCATCCCAAATTAATTTTATAATTACAAGTCTCAATATATCAAGTATTATCTTCGAATCTCATCATATATTATGTGGCCTCTCACTCATGTAGCTAATAAGTTAGCGTGTTAAAAGCCTGACCCGTTGATAGTAAGTTGTATTTTGATCTAATTAATAACCCCTTCAGACTACTGCAATCTGTTATCATTGTTCTATGCGTTAACCATATGATATTGGAACTCTTTAGCCTAACAGTCTATGAAAACCCATAATAAGTGTTTTTCCAAAAAAGAAAGCAACACCGTTCGCAAGAAGAAAGCAAAATAAATCCAACTCTTCCATTTTGGCAGCCAAGATAAATTTACAAATAAGAAAATTCAATTAAAAAATAATAAAAACGTAAGAAAAATTCAGCAAAAATCAGCAAAAAATACTCTCCAAGAAACAACAAAAAGCAGTCAACAGCCAAATCCAGGTTTTAAGTTCATTAGAATGGTTGAAGTTTGAGAAATTATTCTGATTTGTAAGGAACTTAAACACATTGTCGTTGCTGTCTAAGTGTCCAAGTCGCTGCTGTCCTATTTTGAGTAAAAGGCAAAACCCAAATGTCTAAAACGTGCCGCTGTCATTGTCCAAGTCTTCGCCGCCGTCGGATCGTGCTACCGTCGTCCGATGGAAGTATGTGTTCACTGCTGGTGCTGGGTAGTCGCGTGCAAGGGGCATGAATTGCAAGGGGAATGAATGTGGAAGATAACTTTTTGTTTTAGGGTTTTTTTTTTTAATAAGGCCAATTTAGACCTTTCACATGCTTATTTGTCTCAAAAGTCTATATTTGAAAATTTATCCCAAACGTCTTTACCCTCCATAAAATTGTCCTATTTTTGGAAATTTTCCTTTATAAAAAGGGTCTCCATAGGCATTACTTCACTGATGTTATCACTCTTCAAGTAAAACTTCGCATCTGCAAAATGAGACTCAACTTCTGAGAATGGAAAAGTGAAAGTAAGTGAAAGAAATTATGACATCACTACTGCCCACTTGGTTTTCTTTCTCGCGGAGCGGCATACTGAAAAAAAAAAGAAAAAAAAAGACGAGGATTAGAGTCTGCTTTAATTTTCTTAATGTCATCTTGATAAAACTTAAAACATTGATGCAGTGTTGAAGATATCACTCCATTTTCGTGAATCCAAGGACGACCCAACAACAACTTATAAGTGGTCTTCGATTCTGACATGAAACAATGTGTTAGCCTCTATGTCACCAATGAAGAATTCTATGCATATCATGCTTATCGCTCTTTGCCTACCCTGGTTGAAGCCTTGAATTACTAACTTATTGTTTGACAGTTCTTCCATCAGAATGCCTAGTTGCTTCATAGTTGACTTAGTCATGATATTAACAGTTGATCCATTATCAATGAGAATTCGACCAACTCTCTATTCTCGAACATATCTTGAGACATAAAAAGGCCTATTATGAAGCTTTGATCCCAACAGCAAATCGCCACCTGAGAAGTCTATGAACGTACGACAAGAGGCACATGTGTGCGTCATAGAGGTTAGAGCACTAGATGCATTTGAGTCTAACAATGCGTCGATGAGATCCATCTTAGTTGTTTGAGGAAGTGACAACTACTTATTTATGTTGAGTGATAGTACGTCTTTTGATTCTTCAACCGTCTCTAATGACCTTAAAGGAGTATCCTCGCTTTCTACTGTGTTGGCAGCATGACACGCAACAACTTCTAATGCTTTCTTCGAATAGTCATTGTAGAAGTTCTTTGGAAGGAACTCTGCTAGTATCACCTGTGATCACCTGGGTTCAAAAAAGTCCTCATCTTCCTCCTCAACAAGATTTGGTTTCCACATCTTTTTCTGTCCTTTCTTTTTCAGAGTCTTGCTTGTTGGGATTGGTGTCCTAATTCTCCTGGAGTCTCGTTGTTTGTAATGATACACATTATTTTATGAATAAAATAATTGTTATTTCATTCTGGCATTTACTCATATCCAATAAACAAAGCTCCATGGTTATCTTATGTAAACTTAAGCATGTATATGTGATATACAAGTGGATCATGCCTTAAGTGATAACCTAAATCGGTCTGTAGTATAAAGATTAAGGTGAGATACCTGATCCTGGTGACATTACGGATACAACCCACTTTGTAGAGGTTTGCAAGTGTTGTAAACTACTACAGATAGTAGATCTTGACCATTCATGTGTAGACGTGCAAGTGAGGGTGTCCTATATAAAGAGTTTGTATAAGACCGGACCACGAGATGACTAGACTCTGTATATAACGTCGTTGATACTAGAGACTTACATCTCACCTAAACAATCATAGGTGACAGGACCTCAATCCTAATTGTTTTGGGAACTCCTGCCTTTGAGGGCGGTCATTTGATTAGTATGGGTGAAAGTGGTCAGATTGCCAACTCAACATGCCTACCTTTTTGAGGACTTGTCTGATTTGGGAGCTGGGAACTCAATACACGAGATGGAATACACTATTTCTCTGAAGCAGGGGTAAGTAAAGAGATTGCTCCCTTAAGGGCTAATTCCAAGGCTTGAACATAGTGGCCACAGCTTCTCTTTGGAAGAGAGGACTCAGTCATAGTAGGACTATGACTTATGTTCATTAAAGGGATCAATGGTACTTAAGGAGTTAGATGTAACTATAGGGGCATAACAGTTATTGGCCAAGTTGTACTTACGGGTAATTTGTGAAGAGTTGTCGCACTGTTGATTGGTTAAGATGGACACATATTATATCTGTGGTAAGGAGAGTTTAGTTGTCGATCTTCAGTGGAGTGTCTGGCAGTTAATGGATGGTGGATCCCGTGACTAAAGAGTTTAGTTAGTTATTCACGTACTGTTGAAGTTTCGAGCTACAGGTTCATAAGGTTCCCTTGATAGCTCAATAGATTCAAGTTGAGGATCAGTTCTTGGTGTTGATTTGAAATGTTCAAATTGGCAAAAGGTAATTTGATTATATATGATATGATTGGTATGGTGTATGAGATACATCAAGTAGAGGATTAATGTAAATGAGATTTACATCAAGTGCCATGAAATAGAAAAAGAGCTATGGTTTATATGTTTCATGAGATGAAATATTAAAACTATAGGTTATAAATATAATATGATAAATTGGTTATCATTTATATTTATAATAATATTAATTATTGGATAATTATCTTTTTTTCTCTTATAACCAATTGAGTGGGATTGGTGGTTTCATGGTAATCGTGAGATAAAAGGAAAAATGTTTTCCTAATTTTAGTAAGGTTGAAAATTGTATTTTTTGAGATTTCCAATTTCGAAAAAATCTCACTGAGAGTTGTTAAGTAAATTAGATTTACTAAGCGACAACTTGGAGTCAGCTAAACGATCGTGGAGTATTAGTAGGCGATAGACACTCAGCTAAGCGATGAGCTAAACGATCGCATAGCTTTTTCTAGACGATCGCTTAGCTTTTCCTAAATGATTGGGCATCGACTTATACGATAGGTTCTTCCATCTCCCACTTGCTCAATCATTTACACGATTGTGTTTCCTCCTATTTTCTGCCTCAAATAAAGTCCACACAGAGCCCACCCTCTGGATTCTCATACCAAGAATACCAAGGTAACCTTCTTGGTGGTGTCATACTCAACTCGACATTGTCGAGGTTCTGTGGAGGCCGTTCGTGTTGTTCGGGGTGTTCATGACCTAAGCGATTACTGAGTTCAAGTGCACGGTGATCGTGCAGTGTAGCGGTCGTGTTGGACGAGCATTCGTGTGTTTCTGTGTTGCTATGTTGCTATGATCAAGCGTTCGTGATCAAGGGGCTTTGTGTTGAGATTGCAAAAGTGTGTTACTCTTGTCCTTGATCATTTTATTAGCATGTTGTAATTTATGTATTTTGCATAACCATATGTTTTGTTTGAGATTGTAATTGTAAAGTTCATATACGATTGTAATTTGGAGTGATCCTTCCACTGCTCATGGAAATCCTCGTATTCGATTTCCTTCAATGCTTCCTCTTTTGGAACTTTAATAGAAGCGCGACTCATTTTAGGTGTAACTCAACTTTCTTCTCTTCCAATGAGTCACAAGGATCCACCCTTCATCGTCATCATTAACATGTTCATCTTTGTTTTAAGAGTCTGTCATTTGAATCACTTGTTAAAACCAAACAACTATAGGTTTGAGGGTCCCAAACAGGACCAACCTTTCTTTTTCATCATAAAATGCATTTGATATTGGAGCACTTGAAGTCACAGCAACTGCAACGTGATTTGTTTGAGCTACTTCATCTAGATCGAGCTTAATCTTCTTCTCACAAGTTAACCTTAAAATCAATTCCTTCAACACAAAACATTTTACTGGGTGGCTAACGACCCTGTGATACATGTAGTAATTAGGATCATCTACTTTTCCTAATTGTTCTGGTCATTTACATTTCGGTAGCTGAATAAGTTGCTTCTCTAAAAATTTCTCCAACATATCAACAACATCAGAGTCAACAAATGGATAAATATTTTCTTGTCTTTCCTTCAAAGTTAGGTGACTCCTCTTGCCTCATTCACTTTTCTTTTTAGCTCATGCCTCTTTTCCTTTTGAGGAAAATCTCAGCGGAATCGCATTTACGACCATAGATTCCATTGTGGCACTTTTCACAGTCTTTTCAGTGCTTTTCGCTTCTTTCTTGTCCTTTACACTTCAGGGACTAAGAAATTCTTAGTTCCCCTATTGACAATGCTTAATTCCATATCATCAGCATGAGTTGCCAATTCCTTAACCGTGCGAGGTTTTATTCCTTACAAAATATAAAGAAATCCCAAATGCATGCTTTGGGTGCACATCTCTACTGCAGAAAATTCGGTGAGTCCGTCCTTGTAGTCAAGACTCAGAGCTCTTCATCGATTGATATATTCAATGACTAGCTCTCCCTTTCGTTGCTTAACATGTCAGCTCCATCATGTTAACAATACGCCTAATGTTGTAAAAGCGGTTCAAAAACTCTCTTTCAAGTTGTTTCCAGCTGTCAACCACCTTGGGCTTTAGATCAGTGTACCAGTCAAAAGCGTTCCATTTTAGGGTTCAGACCAACTACTTAACTAGTAGCCATCCTCTAGTTCCTGTGTTCTCACATGTTTCAACAAAGTGGGAAATGTGTGTGCTTTAGGTTGCCCTTTCCATCGAGTTGCAGGAACTTTAGGGAGTGTTGGTTGAAGAAATCAAATTCCGCACAAAAGCGAATGATCACCGTGGAATTGAAATTCAATTTGAAAAACACTGAAAAATAAAGAAGCAAATATACAGGATAAATACAAGAAACCTAAGGATGCTTTTTATTGAGTATGTGAAGAATATAAAACTTACCTTTGAAGTATCACTTCTTCACATTAATCCGCTCTACGAAACACGAATTGTAACTTTTTTGTTGAATGGGAAAGTCTTCCTTTAAACCGACAAGAACACAATCTCAGTAAAAATAAATTCTTAAGGACATGACCATCCAATCACCTTATTATTCTCAAAAAACAAGGAATGATGGATGTGTGGGCTCCAAAACCTTTTTGGCAAAAGGAATTTGTAAGAGAAGAAGAGAGAAAGAGAGAGAGAGAGAGAGAGTTTTTTTCCCTTTTGTTTTATTGTGTCTAAGTCTTACAATAGTACTCTCTTTTTCAAAAATGGATAAAACCAAAAGAGTGAGGGAGAAGGAGTTACGTTAACTCCCTCCACAATCAGCATGGATAACTCGCCTACCATGGGGAATTATTGAATATTATATTATTAAAATATAAATAATATAATATTTTTATTATATGGTTAATTAACATATTAACAAATATAATGTGCATTAAAATGCAATTCTCTCTTATAACATATAGTTTTAATATGAATCATATTCATATCAAATTTTAACTTATAGTATTCATATAAATCTTATTTACTTAAATAATATTTGCATATCATTCAAATATTTATCTATCGCATATTGTATAGTTTTAATTATAAATCATATTTATTAAAGATATATGTTATAATGTATCAATATAAATTAATATAATTAATAGCTTAAATTCCTTTACATAATTTGAACAATTCAAATCATTCCAAAAACAATTATTCCTTGTTATTATCCTTAATGAGCTTTGACCTTATGGACCTAAAGATTAAAAGCTCCAATGATACAAGATTAATTAATTAAACTCTTTAATTAAATTAATCAATATTCATTAACTACTAGTCACTCCACTAAAGACCGATAGTTGCACTATTTGCATTGTAGATATATTTATGTTTTCATGGATATAACCATTCAATAGTAAGTTGACCCTTCACGAATTGCTCATAATTATAGCTAGATCAAATTATCGTTTTACCCCTAGTTACATTTAATTCCTTAAGTACCACCGATTTCTTTAATAAACAAACGTAGTCCAACTATAAACTAATCCCTCTTGGGCGAATAAGAGGGTGAGGCCTCATTGTTCAAGACCCAAAATTAGCTATTAAGTGAGCAACTCATCTACTTTTCCTTAAAGACGAGAATGTGTAAATTCCATTTTGTGTAACTATGTTCCTAACTCCCTACTCAGGCAAATCCTCAAAATGGTAGGCTTATTGAGTTGGTCAAACTGGAAACTCTTACCCATACAAATCAAAGGATTATCGTCATACACAGGAGTTTACAACTCATTCAGGATTTAAAGTCAAGTCATCCATTCAAATAAAGGTGTTATAGAAAGAAACCAATCATTCCATGGTCCGGTCTTCTATAAACTCTTTATACAGGATACCCCCACTCACATGTCTCCACATGAATAATATGTATCATATTGTCTATATCACTTACCACTCATGTAATAGTGCCCAAGTGGGTTGCATTCGTAGTGTCACCAGGATAAGGCACCCAACCTTATCCATATACTGCAAACCTTTTAGGTTATTACTCAAACATGATCCACTTGTATGTCTACCATATACTATTCAAGCTTCATGAAATAACCATGGATTTTAGTTTATTGGATCAAGTTAATACAATCTAAATGTCGAATAAAATACTTCTTATTTTATTAAATAAATAACTTGTATTTAAAAATTACAAACTGTGAGATCCACGAGATTTAGGACATAAATCCAACAACTCCCATTTGTCCTAAAGCGAGTAGGGTGTACAGTACAAAATACAATATAATGTACAATACCATAAACTAGGGCATACTCTATACCCCATAATACTCCCACTTACCCAGACAAGATAACGCATATCTCGTAGACCCTCAAATACTTTAACCATGAGAGCCTTCTTAAATGGATCAACAATATTATGCTCTGAAGCGATCTTGGTAACGATCACATCTCCCTATTGCACAATCTCCCTAATGAGATGATACTTACGCTCGATGTGCTTTCCTCGCTTATGGCTTTGAGGTTCCTTGGAGTTTGCCACAACACCACTTTTATCACATCAAAGGGTGATGGGCATTGACATGTTTGGGACTACTTCCAAGTCTGTCAAAAACTTCCTAAGCCAGACAGCTTCTTTAGCAGCTTCACAAGCAGCTACATACTGTGCCTCCATGGTAGAGTTAACAATGCATTTTTTATTAATGCTACGCCATACTACAGCTCATTCGTTAAGAGTAAAAACTGATCTTGATGTAGACTTTCTAGAATCTTTATCAGTCTGAAAATCAAAACCAGTGTATTCTGTAAAGATCAAATCCTTAGCACCATACACAAGCACATAGTTTCTCATTCTCTTAAAATACTTGAAAATAGTTTTAACTGCCATCCAGTGATCAAATCTTGGATTAGATTAACATCTACTAACTATTCCTACTGCATAGCAAATGTCTAGACTAGTACACAACATGGCATACATTAGGCTACCCACTACAGATGCATAGGGAACCCGACTCATCTCCTCAACTTCTTGAGGTGTCTTAGGATACTATTCCTTAGACAAGATAATTCCAAATGATTCAACATACCATATGAAAATTATAACACCCTGATTAAAGTAACCAGAAGAGGGCTAGAAATGAGAGGAAAAAATGAAATAGCTAACATGTCTCCTCCTTCTAATAGAGTTTAGTTAAGGCTCAACCTATTCTAACTCCTTAGTCCATACGATATTTCATACGGGATCTTTCAATGGCAAAAATCTGTCGACCTGAGTTAAGGCTATGGCATGAAGGAATGCAAAGAAGTCCATTCGATTTATCTTGTATTTTATATAAGATCTGTGTCCTTACCCTCACGGTTGGTTAATTGGTCACATTTTGTTCTGAAATGGGTTGGATTGATATTAGTCTGGATACAGGAAAAAAATGGGCGAAATAAGGCATACAACTAAGAGTTTCCAGCAGCAACCAGAGCATCTCATATGAAGGTTGAAGGCAGGAAAGCAAGCCCTAAAGTACAAGGAATAAATAAGACTTAGTCTCTTTGGTCGTAGGAAAACAAGCCATTGGCTACAAGTAGATTTATGGGGATCTCAACTGAGTTATTTAGATTCTAGAATTCCATCTGACATTGGAGGTTTCAATTTGAAGGTTATATAGTCCCCTCCCTTATACTTTTTATAGACAATTTACTATACTTGAAGCTACTTCCTCAACTTAAGGAAGGTAAAAAAACCTTTCTTGGAATTTTGCATCGAATACCTAAAAAGTATTTTATCGATATACGATGCTTGAAATAAGGCCAGTGTTTTGTTCTTACGATCTCTTATAATTTGGATCCCTAGAACAAACTATGCTTCACCCAAATCTTTCTTGTGAAATTGAGTAGCTAGCCATTTCATAATATCAATCAGTAAACCTACATAATTCCCAATGAGTAGGATATCATCCACATATAACACTTAGAAAGCTACTAAACTGTTGACAATCTTCTTGTAAACACAAGGTTCATCAACATTCTTATCAAAGCAATGAGATTTGATTGCAGTATCAAATCTTATATTCCAAGATCGAGATGCTTGTTTCAATCCATAGATGGTCCGATTAAGCTTGCAAACTTTTTGCTCTTAGCCTTGTTCAATGAATCCCTCTGAGAAGAACGTGGCTGAAATGAACGAGGCGGTCATTGATGAACAAAGTCCGATATCTTTTATTCTAGAATCTCTTTCGCAGATCTTTCTTCAATTCGTAGCAATGCGGTTATGAATAAAATCCAGTACACCATAATGACTCTCCTTAATGAGTTGCAGACCTACCAGTCTCTTATGAAAGGTAAGGGACCGGTATAAGAAGAGGCAAATGTTGCCCATTAAAGAAAGTTCCATAAGGGTTTATCCTCAGGAACTTAGTCTATATCCTCATCTTCTAGTTTTAAGAAGGTTCATATGAAGAAATGAGGAAAGGAAAAGGCTCCCTATACTGAGAAGAGTAAGGGAAAGGCCAAGGCGGCCGAAAAGGGCAAGTACATTCACTACAATGTGAAAGGTCACTGGAAGCAGAACTGCCCAAAGTACCTTGCTGAGAAGAAGAAGAAAAATGAAGGTAAATGTGATTTACTTGTTTTAGAAACATGTTTAATGGAAAATGACCACAATGCCTTGATACTTGATTCAGAAGCCACTGATCATGTTTGTTCTTCTTTATAGGAAACTATTCCTTCTAGCAGCTTGTTGAGGGTGAAAGGACACTCAAGGTTGGACCTGGAGACGCCATTTCAGCTCATGTTATGGGAGTTGCGAAGGTTTTTTTTACAAATAGATTTCTTTTCTTAGAAAGTATGTATATTGTTCCTAAAATGAAAAGGAACTTAGTATCTATTTTTTACTTAATTGAACATATGTATTAAGTATTTTTTACAAGTAATAAAGCGTTCATTTAAAAAAAATGGGTACATATTTGTTCAGCTAAATTTGAAAACAACTTGTATGTGTTAAGATTGCTAATACTCAAACTAAAAGGCAAAGAATTTCTCCAAGTAACAATAATACTTATCTTTGGCACTTACTATTAGGTCATATTAATCTCGATAGGATCGGGAGATTGGTAAAAAAATGGATTTCTCATTAAGTTAGAAGATGATTCATTACCTCCATGTGAATCTTGCCTTGAGGGTAAAATGACTAAAATACCTTTTAGTGGAAAAGGTTATAGAGCCAAAAATCCCTTAGAGTTCATACATTCGGATCTTTGCGGTCCAATAAATGTAAAAGCTCGAGGAGGGTACAAATACTTCATCTCTTTTATAGATGATTATTCGAGATATGGTTACTTATACTTAATGGAAAATAAGTCTAAAACCCTTGAAAATTTCAAGTAGTATAAGGAAAAATTTGAAAATCTATTAGTAAGACTATTAAAACACTTCGATATATGCTACGCTCAGCTGTGGGCAACTTAATGTATGTTATGCTCTGTACTAGGCTTGACATTTGTTATGCAATGGGAATAGTCAGTAGATATAAGTCCAATTCAGGGTTAGACCATTGGACTTAGTTAAGAATATCCTCAAGTATCTTAGGAGAACGAGGGACTATATGCTCGTGTATGGAGCTAAGGATTTTATCCTTACGGGATACACGGACTCTGATTTCTAAACTAACAAAGATTCTAGGAAGTCCATGTCAGGATCAGTGTTCACCCTGAATGGGGGAGTTGTAGTATGGCATAACATCAAGCAAGGATGCATTGCAGACTCAACCATGGAGGTTAAGTATGTAGCTTATTCTTAAGCAGCAAAGGAGGCAATTTGGTTAAGGAAGTTCCTAAGTGATTTGGAAGTTGTTCCAAACATGAACTTTTTGATCACCTTATACTGTGATAATAGTAGGGCTGTGACCAACTCAAAAGAACCTTGTAGCCAGAAACGAGGAAAGTACATTGAGAGAAAGTATCTCGTAATACGAGAGATTGTGCAACAAGGAGATGTGATGGTCATAAAGATCGCTTCGGAGCACAACATTGCTAATCCATTTACAAAGGCTCTCTCGGCTAAAGTGTTCGAGAGTCATCTAGAGAATCTAGGTCTATAAGATATGTATATTGTGTAATCTAGGGCAAGTGGGAGATGTGTAATGGGTATGGGATGCCCTAGTTTATTGTATTTTACTTTGTATTTGTAACATCCCCGTTGTTTCATGTAATGTACATCCCACAAACTAGAGTTTTAGTTCAAATGGGAGTTTGTTGGGTTTTATGTCCTAAAACTTATAGATAATGAATGCAATTAAATGACCATCATTAATAATTTTTTATTACTATTTTTTTTTATCAATTAGTGTTATTTATGTTTTATTTCATTTTGTCTTATTAACCTTAAAATCCAATAAACTAACATCCCAGGCTGTCTTATGAGTCTTGAAATGTATGTACAGACATATAAGGATCAATGTTCAAGATATAGCCTAAAGGATCTATAGTATAGAGACAAGGTTGGGTTCCTTATCTTGGTAACACTATGGATACAACCCACTTTGTATTTAATACAAACGCAATGATCAACCATGTTCATGTAGGAGACACGCGAGTGGGGTTATCCTGTGCAATGAGTTTGCATAAGACCGGACTACTAAATAGTAACCATTAGATGTGAATCCGTTGACTACTTAGGTTTCTATTTCAATAGGATGACCTAGGCAACTTAGTCTTACTCCTGAGTATATTATGAACTCTTGTTCACGAGGGATTAAACAAATTAATTCCCCATTTTAGGAAAGTTATGAGAAAACGTGGGATCAATCCCATGTTTTTCTCTCTCTCTCTCACCATCTCTCTCTTTAACAAAAGGGTTTTGTTTTGAAGAGGGAGAATGAGGCTCTCAAGCTTTCTGTATGTCTTTTTTTTCTTCCTGAGAAAAGAAAGAAAAATCGTTTTGTAACATTCTTAAATCCCAAAAGAAAGAATCCCATAATTCTTCAAAGCCTCAATTCCCTACAAGAATAGGGAGGTTTTCAAGTGGTGGTGTCCAATCTCAATTCAACAGATAAATTCTATAGAATTGTCAAAAAGTTTGCAAGGTAGGGTTTCTTTTCCTGTATAATTAGTCTTTCTGTGAATTGCATGCTTAATCGATATTACGTTTTATTCCAATGCAAAATTTAAAAAATATGAAATAGTTCTGTGTTTTGGCTTCCGTTGTGCCTTAAGGTTTTCATCCCTTCAAAAGTGACAAAATATTTGTTGGGGTTGTCTTGTCTAAGGAGTAGTGTCCTAAGATACCTCAAGAAGTTAAGGAAATGAGATGGATCCCCTACGCATCGGCTGTTGGCAGCCTGATGTATGCAATGTTATGTACTAAATCTGACATTTTCTATGTAGTGGGGATAGTCAGTAGATATCAGTCTAATCTAGGATTAGATCATTGGACAACCGTTAAAACCAACCTTAAGTATCTTAGGTGAACGACGGACTACATGTTTGTGTATGGGTCTAAGGATTTGATCCTTACAGAATACACTGACTCTGATTTTCAGATTTATAGGGATTCTAGGAAATCCACTTCAAAACCAGTGTTTACTCTTAATAGAAGAGTTGTAGTCTGGAGAAGTACCAAGTAGGGGTGCATTGCTGACTCCACTATGGAGAGAATATGTAGCGACTTGTGAAGCTAACAATGAGACTATTTGGCTCAGGAAATTTTTTACTAATCTGGAAGTTGTTCCAGACATATCAAAGCTCATCACCTTTATTTTGATAATAGTGATGTTATGGCTAATTCAAGGGAGCCTAGGAGTCACAAGTGTGGAAATTATATTGATCGCAAGTATCACCTAATACGGGAGATTGTGCATCAAGGGGACATGATCGTCACAAAGATCACTTCGGAATAAAACGTTGCTGATCCGTTTACAAAGGCCCTCACGGTTAAGGTGTTCGAGGGTCACCTAGAGAGTTTGGGTTTGTAAGACAAGTCGCATTTAGTCTAGGGAAAGTGGGAGGTTTTACTAGACGCGTATTACATGGCCTAGTTTCTTATTCTTTGTGTACTATGTACTTGATTGTACTTTATGTACACCCCATTAGCTTTAAGACAAGTGGGAGATTTTTGGGGTTGATGCCGTAAATCTCGTGGTCTTGTAGTTTGCAATTATATTGTACAAATATTTTATTTATCTAATAAAATAAGAGGTATTTTATTCAACATTTAGTTGCATTAACCCACAAAAACAAATAAACTGAGATCTCGGGTTATCTTTTGTGACTTAAACATATATGTGGATCATGTTTAAATGATAACCTAAACGGTCTATAGTAGACGGATAAGGTTTGGTACCTTATTCTGGTGACACTATAAATATGGCCTGCTTTATAGTTGTTACAATTATTGTAAAGTGTTACAAATGATATGAACATGATCATTCATGTGAAGACATGTGAGCAGGGTTATTCTATAAAAAAATTTGTATAAGATCGGACCACGAAATGAATAATCCCTCTGTACAACACCGTTACTAGAAGAGACTTACATTTCATCAGGGTGACCAAAGATGACTTGATTTGAATCCCAAGTGAGTTGTGAACTCCTACCTATGAGGCGGTCCTTTGATTTGTATGGGTGAGAGTGACCAGTTTTGCCGACTCAATATGCCTATCATTTTGGAGATTCGTCTGATTAGGGAGCTGGGAACGTAGCTACACAAGAAAGAATTCACTCATGCCTAATAGTTAGGGTAAGTAGATAAGCTGCTCCCTTAATAGTGGATTTTGGGGCTTGAACAATGTGGCACCACACCCTCTCCTGGCTTCAAAGGGGTTCCGTTATATTTGGACTATAACTTACTACTCATTGGAGAAATCAATGGTACTTAAGGAGTTAGATGTAACTATAGAAGCAAAATGGTAATTTGGCCTCGTTGTACTTACGAGCAATTTGTGAAGGGTCAATGCATTGTCGATTTAGATGCACAATTCTAATAGAATTTGTTTAATTTTTAGCAATGTCGAACTCGATTATACAAATACTAGCTTCCGATAAATTCAACGGAGAAGGGTACTCAAACTAGAAGTCAAATATAAATACAATTCTATTCGCTGTAGATTTGAGGTTTGTTTTAACGGTGGAATGTCCTCCTCTTCCCAACTCAAACGCTAATCTAAATATTCAGGAAATCTATGACAAATGGGTTCAAGCTAACGAAAAGGTTAGAACCTATATCTTAGCGAGCATATCTGATGTGCTCAACAAGAAGCATGAAGCCATGCCCACTGCCCGTGAGATCATGGCTTCATTGCAAGAGATGTTTGGGCAATCGTCATCCTCGGTATGACATGAAGCTATAAAATATGTTTACAACTCATGCATGAAAGAAGAGACCTCTGTTAAGGAACATGTCTTAGACATGATGGTCCATTTCAATATTGCAGAAGCTCATGGCGCTATCATAGATGAAAGAAGTCAAGTTATTATGATAATGGAATATTTTTCAAATATTTTTCTAACATTCGGTACTAATATGGTAATGAATAAGATTGATTACAATTTGACCACTCTTTTGAATGAACTACAGACTTACCAATCCTTGATGAAAAACAAGGAAAGTGAAGCAAATGTTGTTTCACAAAGAAATCTCTGAATGGATCTTCCTCTGGAATGAAACCTTCAGAGAAAAAGAAGTTTGTTTCTTCTTTAAAGGATAAGAGTATCTAGATGAAGAAGAAAGGAAAAGGGAAGAAGAAAACCCTGCTAAGAACAGCAGAAATAAAGCACCAAAAGGAAATCGTCTCCACTGCAATGAAGATAGGCATTGGAAACGTAATTTCCTGCAATATCTTGCTAGAAAGAAAGTTGAAAAGGCAAAACAAGGTAAATTAGATTTACTTGTAATTGAAACATGTGTAGTGGAAAGTTCTCACTTAACCTGGATGTTAGATTCAGTCGCAGCAATCCATATTTGCACTTTTCTTTAGGAAACTAGTTCTTGGACTCAGCTTTTAGAAAATGAAATGTCTTTCAAGGTAGGAATGGGTGAAGTCATTTCAGAAGAAGCAGTGGGAGATGTCAAGTTATATTTTGGAGATTCTTACAATTTGCTTGAAAATGAATATTGCATATCCAAAATAAAAAGGAACCTAATCTCCATTTCTTGTTTAATAGAAAATATGTACAAAGTAACTTTTGATATCAATGAAGGGTTAATTAGTTCAAGAGGTGTTCATATTTTTTCTGCTAAACTCGAAAATAATTTGTATATATTAAAACTGACTAATGCAAAAACCATTTTAAATATAGAGATGTTTAAAACAGCAGAAACTTAAAATGAAAAATGAAAGATTTCTCCCAATGCCTATCTTTGGAACCTAAGACTTGGTCACATAAATCTTAACAGGATTGACAGAATAGTAGCATAAAAAAATATGTTATTTTCCTCTTCTTAATTCGAGGTCGTTACTATGTTTAATGTGTTTATTTCATGATTTTGTAGGTATTAAGGATGTGAGGTAAAATCAATTGTTACGAGCTAATTGGGGTTAATTTGGAGCAATTAAGAGTTAATTTGAGCAACCAGGCTTCAAAGGGATATGAACAGATGAAAAAAAACCCCGAACGGATCGTTGCAATGCTATAAGGTAGTAGCTGCCTATTTTAGACAGCGTTGCAATGTTGAATGTAACGTTGCAACGCTACGAACATCATGACTGACGTGTGTGAAAGGCAGGGCAGCGTTGCGACGCTGCGACCAACCCCTATATATATGTTTCTTCCCTTTAGGTCAGAAATATATGCCCACCTTCGGCCTCCAGTTGAATTTCCCCTCTCTTTTCTCTTCCACTTTGTATTTTAGGCATTTCTTTAGTAATTTATTGAGTAGATGTCGGATTGTAGTTTCTCATCCTCCATGGGAAGGTAAGATTTTGGTTTCTTAGTTTAGGGATTCGAAGGAACTCGAATTTCTTGAGATTTCGATTTATTGATGTATACAAACTTGTCAATGGGTTTTAATCTGAATTTATATTCATGAATTGCATGATTTTAATTGTTGATTGATGCCCAATAATTTTGTTGTATGATTCTAATGCTTTATGATTAAGTTGTAATATTTGAAACATATTTATAAGTTAAGCACATTGGAAGCAATAGGTTAATTAGGCAAAAAGGACAGCTCCTAGGAACCTAGAGAAAAACCATATTGATTGTTAATTAGACGTTGGAAGTTAAACACTCATTTTAGCGTAATCCCTAGAACTTAATGTGATTCGTTAATTTGTATGGAGCGAATTCGTTTTTTGTGAATTTTGATTAATTAGATAATTAGGACCATTGATTGGGATTCTAATTAATTGGGCTAAGCATAAACAAGAAGTTTAAGTCATAAATTGGTTTAATGATCTAAACTACATTGGGTGAATCCATTCCTCCAAGCAAAATATTTCGATTAATTGCGCTTTTAACTTTTATTTTCTCACACTTTATTTTATGCAATTTCAATTATCCATCCACCCCTCCCCCCCCAAATTCATCTCTTTAACTGAAAACAACTTTCCGCGGTTCCCAAAGGTTCGACCCCAGACATGCCGCTTATACTACTAGTTAGTCTAAATAGTTAGTTCAATGATTTATAAATATTATTTGCATAGGTGTGGGTTTACAGGTGATGGTAAACTCGACGCGGCCAAATTTTCGCCATTCTCGGGGAAGCCAATTAGTTCTTCTTAGTTAGTTTTTAGTTAAAGTTTCTTTTGCTTTGATTTTTTTTCTTTTTGTGTTATTGAAGCATGGCAAGATTTTCGAATCAATCTTGGATGTCTGAAGGTCAAGTTGCAAATTTTGATGACGAGGTAAGTGGCCTTTGCCACGAGCTTATCGAGTTGACTTCCTTGGTTGGCCACTTGGTGAAAAGGAGATTCCAGCAAGTAGAGGTCTGCAGGAGTTGCCTACTCGAAGGGCATCCCACTCAAGCATGCCCGAGGTTGCAGTGGATGCTAGCACTATGTGGATTCGCCGAGGAGGGGTATTATGGCCCCTGGGACTATGAGCCTCACCATTCTGGGTGAGGGAAATCCTTTGACCATGGATACTTAGGATGGCAACAGAGTTTTGGCAACCAATATTTCACAGCACACACCAGTCGACTCACGCTTAGTCTTCAGGGTCAGGTAAATCTTTAGAGGCTTTGGTTGTGGAGCTTGCTGACAGAGCTTTTAAGTTTGAGCAAGACAACCTCCGTAGGAAACAAGAGTTCAAGCGCATCTAGCAGGAGAGTCTTTGC
This sequence comes from Benincasa hispida, assembly GCF_027475165.1. NCBI lineage: Eukaryota > Viridiplantae > Streptophyta > Magnoliopsida > Cucurbitales > Cucurbitaceae > Benincasa > Benincasa hispida. The sequence goes on along the minus strand of NC_143484.1, from coordinate 36,107,822 downwards.
CCCAAGGAAGAGGCCAAATTTGACTAGCAAAGCCTGAGTGACCTTGTTGCTCGACTTGCAACTTCCGTTGGGAGGCTAGACGAGCCATTGCCAGACCATTCCTTTGATTTTCCAGAGGCTCCATTCTTGCTTATGCAAACCTAATCTATCCCTCTCGAGCATCGATTCTAACCTAGCTCTCTCGAGTCTTAGGTTCTTTCTTTAGACTCTCTATCGAGTAGCTCTAAAGGTGTGATGGGCGCATACATAAGATAAGGTAACCACACAAACTCGGCTGACGCAAGATTATTCCTATCTCTAGTGAACAATGACTTACATTGCTTAATGCGACCAACCATTACCCTCCTAGGCAGTTGATTGTTGCTGACTTTACTCATAGACAACCATTTACAGTGCCTACATCCACGGGAAGGAAAAGAACTTTTATTTCAAGAGCTAAGTCACACTTTTCTTTACATATCTTGTAGCTTTCTTGTAAGCTTCTAAAGATTGTACTACAAATTGTAAATGATGCATATTTATACTTTTTTTTAGCTGATACAAGTAGTTACATAATAAACTGTAAAGAAAAATGTAAAAAGCTGTTGAAGATTTGTTTTGAATTCTTGAGCTTATTTTATACTTCAAATCTCCACCTTAAGCTCAACATGCAAGCTTTTCCTCCTTCTAGATCTAACTTGTCTTCACTCTTTTTCAAGAAGCTGGAAGTCAATCTAACCAAGATAGTTGGAGAGCTTGAGCTTTGAAACTGGTTTGGTAAGCATATCAGCGGCATTCTCACTGGTATGAACTTTGAGAATTTCGACTTCACATTTTTCTATTTTGTCCCTTACGAAGTGATATTTAATATCTAGGTGTTTGGTCCTTGAGTGGTATTGGGGGTTTTTGGAAAGATGAATGGCACTTTGGTTATCACAGTAGATCTTAACTACTGTTTGATTGATACCAAAGTTCTCCATCAACCCCTTTAAACCACAATGCTTCTTTTATTGCTTCTGATAATGCCATGTATTCTGCTTCAGTAGTCGATAGGGCTGTGATTGACTGAAGATTTTCTTTCCAACGTAATAAATTTGGACCATATAAGAATAGATAACCTGTTAATGATCTCCTTTTGTCTTCGTCACCTGCAAAATCTGAATCAACATATCTATATAGCTCTAATTCTGTTTCTTTTGTACTTTGATATGTTAATTTAAACTGTTTAGACCATATTAACTATCTTAATATCCATTTTGTTGCTTCCCAATTCCTTTTTCCAGGGTTAGACATGTATCTACTAACAAGACTAGTAAAATAGGATGAGTCTGGTCTAGTTGATATCATTAGATACATTAGACTACCTACTGCTTGGTTGTAAGGAATTAATTGCATTTGAGTCAAATGTTCTATATATTTTCCTTAGGTGAATTATCTGAAGAAAGTTTAAAATGACTAGCAATGGGTATAGTGATAGATTTAGCATTAGACATATTAAATCTTTTAAAAACTTTTTCACAGTAGTTTAATTGACTAATGTGAGGATAAAGGACACCCTGTTTCTACTTATTTCAATCCCAAGACTCTTTTTAGACTGACCCAAGTCCTTCATGTCAAACTCTCTCTTTAGGACATCTTTGATATGTTTTAAATGCTCCTTAGATTTCCCAGCTTGCAACATATCATCCACATAGAGTAGTAAATAGACTTTATTCTTATAGGTAGTTGAATTAACATAAGAACAAATGTCATAGGTACTTCTTTGAAACCCAATACTCTCTATGTAATCATTGAATCTTTTGTACCAGCATTTAGGGGATTGTTTAAGACCATATATAGATTTTTTTAGGAGACAGTAAAGGTCTTCCTTTCCTCTTTCTTCAAACCCTTTAGGTTGAACCATATAGATAACCTCTTCTAGATTTCCATGAAGGAAAGTTGTTTTAACATCGAGTTGATCTAATTCAAGGTTGTAATGAGCAACTAGAGATAGTAGAAGTCTAACAGAGGTTACTGGTGAAAACATTTCAGAGTAGTCTATGCCTTCCCTTTAGGTAAACCCCTTAGCCACTAACCTAGCCTTATACCTAGGCTTTTCTTCTTTAGTAGAACCCTTCTTTAGTATATATCCACCTGGAAGCTATAGGCTTGCATCCTTTAGGAAGAGAGGCTAGGGTCCAAGTATTATTGACAGTGAGTGATTCCATTTTTTCACACATAGCTTCAATCCAAGACCTAGCATTAGGGTAGTTCACTGCCTCTTCAAAAGTAGTAGGTCCTTGGTCATTAGAAGCTATTGTGGTATTTAGAACTAGGTTTATGTGATTAGTTTCAGTATACCTAGCTGAAGGAACTATCACTCTTCTTTGTCTATCCCTTGCTGATGAGTACTGACTCAAATCAGGTTGAGTTTCAGTATGCTCAATAGGCTCACTTGAGTTTTCCTCTTCTTCTTCTTCAATTTCACTAGGAGGGTTATGACTAGTGGATGAATCTTTAGGTGCCTCCACCTCAATCCTAGCTGTACTAGGGCTTTTAGAAACTTCACAAGTTGTCTTTTCATTTTGTATAAACATCTCTTTCTCTTTAAAAGTGGCATCCCTAATTACAACAAATCTTTTCTCAATAGGATTCCACATCTTAAAACCTTTAACACCTTCTGAGATCCCAACAAAGAAACACTTCACTGCCCTAGACTTTAGTTTCCTCTAACTTTGGTGAATATAGCCAACACATCCAAATACCCTTAGATTTTCTAGGTTAGGAGGATGTTTTGTCCATTTTTCTTTAGGAGTTAGGAAGTTTAGGGAGGAATAAGGACATTTATTTAAGGTGAAAACAGTGTAGCTTGTTGCCTCAGCCCAATACCTTTCACTAAGAATTGCATCGGAAAGAAGACATCTAACCCTTTCCATGATTGCTCTATTAAGTCTTTCAGCAACTCCATTTTGTTGAGGAGTAAATCTAACAGTCCTATGCCTAGTTATGCTTGTTTCTTTACATAACTTATTAAACTCTTCACTACAGAATTCCAGTCCTTATCAATTCTCAGGTATTTAATTTCTTTAGAAGTTTGCTTCTCTATCATGAGTTTCCATTCCTTAAACTTATCAAACACTTGGTCTTTAGTTTTAAGGAAGTAAACCCAGCTTTTTCTAGAGAAGTCATCAGTGAAAGAGAGTAAATACCTTGAGCCACTTAGGCTAGGTGTAAGAGCTGGACCCCATAGGTCTGAGTGAATATAATCTAGGATAGCCTTGTGGTGTGTTGTGCTTTAGTGAAACTTTGTCTTGTAGCCTTTCCTAAAACACAATGTTCACAAAAAGTTAGATTTTCTAAGAGACCTTTAGGTAGAATCCCTTGCTTAGATAGGACTTCTAGGCCTTTAGCACTAATGTGAGACAATCTCTTGTGCCAAACATCGGCCTCAGTGATCTCATTTGTGGTGGCAATATATGCCCCTGTCATCATTTCAACTCCTTTAACCACAAATAAGTCATATATATTTTCCCCAACTAGTATTACTTTAGAATCTTTTAGCACCTCAAGGATTCCTCTTTTACCCATGTATTCACACCCAATTGCATCAAGCATTCCTGGAAAGTAGGTTTCTCTTAAGAAGTGGAACATATCTCACATTTCTAAGAAGTTTAATAGTTCCATCCTTAAGTTTCATAGAAACAGAGACAATGCCTTCTATCTTACAGCCTTGGTTATTTCCCATGTAAACCATTTCTCCTTCAATTTCTTTAAAGGTGTTAAACCATGGTCTCATAGAGGTCATGTGATAGGTGCATCCAAAATCTAGGACCCAATCATGTTTTCCTAGGGGATTTATATGGTTGGATTTATCTAAGGTTGAGGCTAGAGCATCTGAGTAGATATAAGAACCTTCTACCACAGAAGCTTCAGGTTGCTTACCTTTAGAGTCCTTTTCTTTCTCTTGGTTCTTCCTTTTAAGAATAAAATAATCTTTGATTAAATGTCCTTTCTTTTTGCAGTATTTGCATTTTAATTTCTGTTTAGGCTTGTTTTCTTTTGAATTATGTGGTTTTCTGTCCTTTGAGTGATTTGGTTTAAAATTTCCTTTAGCAAATAACCCTTCACCACTAGGATGATTCTTTTTGTCAGTTTGTAACTCTAGCTCTCTAGTTCTTAAGGTTGATATTATTGTATCAGTACTTATATTATCCCTTCCGTATTTTAGAGCATTTTTAATCTCCCTATAGGGTTCAGGCAGAGAATTAAGAAGCACATAGGCCTCATTTTCATCCCCAAGTTTCTCTCCTAAGGTTTTGAATTTAGCAACAATTTTCTTGAATTCATCTAGATTATCAGTTAAAGATTTTGATGAATCCATTTTAAATGTAAAGAATTTCTCCCTAAGGTACATTTTACTAAGAAGATATTTTGTAGCATATAATTCTTCCAATTTAGTCCATATCCTATAGGTTGTTTCTTGATCTAAAACTTGCCTTAAAACATTACCACTAAGGTTTAGGACTAACGTACCATAAGCTGCCAGCACCCAATCTTCTTTTTCTTGAGCTGTTACTGAGGCTGAGAGTGTACATGGGTCAAGGAGAGCTTTGTGAGCCTTCTGTTGGCCGAGAATTGCTTTGATTTTGGCCTTCCATAGGCCAAAATCTCCTTTACCATTGAACTTCTCTACTTCAAATCTTGCTACTAACATCTTGGAGTGAAAACTTGAATCTTGAATCTTCAAGAACTGCAATCTTGTAAGTTTTTTTCTCTGATACCACTTTGTTGGGCCTGTACAATTGAATTTTCTTGAATAAAAGCCCAAATGATGAAGCTAGCCTTTTGCTGATCCAAACCGTGATCAAGCCTGGTTAATTTGCACCAAATATTTTGGTAGGTAGATAACTTGGTCCTGGTTGCTCCACGATCTTCCAGTTGATGTGCAACACGTGGATAGATCCACGTACTTCTGCCTGATGGAAATGATACCACTCTGCTCTGATGGGAAAAGAAAATTTACAAACAAATTATTTTTCTTTCTCTCTCTCGTTCTCTCCTCTGTTTGCAGAAAACTCTTTCTCACCCTTTTTCTTCCTGATTGTTTGCATGAGTTTTGCTGTGTGAATGAAGAAGAAGAAGAACATGCAATATGATAAAGAGAAAAAAGAGAAGAAAATCTACACGGAGATGTACGTGGTTTGGCAATACAGTGCCTACATCCACGGGAAGGAGAATAAACTTTATTTCAAGAGTTAAGTCACATTTTTCTTTACAAATCTTGTAGCTTTCTTGTAAGCTTCTAAAGATTGTACTACAAATTGTAAATGATATATACTTATACTTTTTTTAGCTGATACAAGTAGTTACATAACAAATTGTAAAGAAAAATGTAAAAAGCTGTTGAAGATTTGTTTTGAATGCTTGAGCTTATTTTATACTTCATTAGATGTATGCACATTGAGAAGAATGTATGTATGAACTTGTTGGGTACCTTGACTTAGAACAACTAATTGTAAACCCCAAACTCCAAGTTTCCTATATAAGCATCTTTAGCCAAAGTAATGTTATATTAATTATTTGATAAGTAAAGATCCATGGTTACTTACAGGGGTTATGAAGGAAGGGAAGGAAAAACAAATTAATTGAAGGAACTCACTAATTAGAATTGGCCGGAAACACTAAGTGTGGGATGAGGTGGTGGCTTGACCATTGAACATGGGAGGCAGCAGGAAGAATAAATGGAAGCAGAACTTCACAAGCTCGGTTTTGGCAAATGACATGAGCAAATTAAGTGAGAGTAATGCCATTTGAAAGCTGAGAGAATCTAGTTTTCAAGGTTGTTTTTTCGGAGAAAGATCTCAGAAGGAGAAGAACAAAAAGTTAAGAATTTGCAGAAGGAGCAGATTCTCTAATTAATTAGGGATCAGGGTGAAGATTGGAATCTCCAGGCCAAACTACAAGGAATTTTTGGCTGATAGTTTAAAGTAAGAAAGTCAACTCAATTCAAAACAAGTTTGTAGTTTCTTAAAAAGAGTCCTGGATTTTGAGTTATGAATTTTTGAAGTTAAAACAGGAAATTTGTGCGTAAACAAGCAGCTGCTTAGGAAGATTAAGCAGGTAGCTCACGAGAGAGAGCGAGAGCGAGAGCGAGAGGTGGATCTTGCTAAGGACGAAAATCTTGCTAGTTTTGTACTGAATCTCGTTGGAAGTGCCAAATCTCGCTTGGAATGGTTAATCTCGCTTATAAGGATGATCTCACTCATGAGGGTGATCTCGCTCATGATGATCATCTCGCTAGTAATGCTGATTTTTTTTATAAAAGTTTCATTAGTAAACGAACTATCTGAGGCATTTTGCTAAGAATTCTAAGGAATCTAACCCGGAATTATGTTCTTTCAGGCCAAGAAGAGCTAGGAGAGGCATATAAACCGATAAGAGCCCCGACAAGCTATGAGTGACTAAAATAAACTTAATGCTTTCAATACTTATGAATAAAAGACCATGTAAGTTACAGTGATGTTGATGATGAATTTATACTTCCTCAAGCAACAAATGTTTAATGATTAGCATAGTGTATCTTCTCCAGCTTGTATATGTTTTAACGCATGCCAAGGTATGTTGTGAATTCATTACAAAAGTTAAGTTACTATGTTGAAGCATGTGTTCTGGAGGAAGGCTATGATGGAATGAGTCTTGTGTAAATGGTATGTAATGAAACTTAATTTGTTGCTAGGAAATAACCCGGTACTGTAGGACACGGAGAAGGTATCTAGGTAATAGTACCTAGAGTGTTGACGATACTTAGAAAACTCCACGTGCACGTAGGTAGTTCTAAATGAGAGGCCTAAGTATGGGTCTTCTAGGCCATATACCAGTAAAGGGAGGTTGAAGTATGGGTCTCTTGGCCAGTAATAGACTTGGGAGCTAGAGCTATGTATGCTCGTTCTCAACTAGGGAATAATGATGTTTAATGATGTTTAAGAGTAGTTATCAATGTTTATGTTTAGAGGAAGTTGCTTGAGATGACCATCGGTATATTTACATGTTTATAGTGATATAATGCATGGTGTAATATGATTCTATAGTCACTCACTAGGCTACTAGCTCACAGATTTTCTATGTTTTCCTTTTTCAGGTAGCGGTCAGATTCCTCCAGATTGATCCTGCTGCTGCTTGCCACTGAAAGGCACGGCTTGTCAAGAAGAACTTAGGTTGATGGCCTGCCTATGTACACATGTTTTGAGAGGGACTAGGGCTTTGTTAGTGATGTTTGGGCCCAACTGTAAATATTTTACCTGTAGATGTTGTGTCATGACTGTTTGCATGTGATTATATAAACTTATGTA